>NC_053024.1:710876653-710974627 GCF_003073215.2 Triticum urartu | reverse complement strand
TGTGGAAGTGGGAAAGTAGCTGAGGATTTTGGAGCATATCATTAAGCACATGAAGCAAAAGGCTCATTAAGCAACACCTCATCCCTCCTTGATAGTATTGGCTTTTCCTATGGACTCAATGTGATCTTGGATCACTAAAATGTAAAATGAAGAGTCTTGAGCTTTTGAGCTTGAGCCAATCCTTTGTCCTTAGCATTTTGAGGGTTCCACTTTCACCATCCATGCCATGCCAAACATTGAGCTTTCCTGAAATAATTGTCTTGGAATAGCATTAGCTCAATGAGCTATATGTTGTTATGAATTACCAAAACCACCTAGGGATAGTTGCACTTTCAATCTCCCCCTTTTTGGTAATTGATGACAACATATAGATCAAAGCTTCGACAAATGATAATAAGAATGAATTATATCGTCGCTTTGAGAAGTATGTGATAAGTAAGAGCTCCCCCTAAATTTGTGCATATTTAAAATTTGCATTGGACTGCAAATGCACAAATAGTTAGAATTATGGGTTACTCTTCCATGTCACATACATCTTGGTGGAGCGCTCAAAATGATAATAATGAAATACATGCACTCATCACCAAGGAAAAGTGAATGATCACATAAGATAGATAAGATATATCAAGCATGCATAAGTGTAGCTTATGATCAAACACATGATCATCAATGTCTCACAAGCATATCAAAGTATCTCGACCAAAAGCAAACAATGTTTGAAAAACCACCAAATAAAGCAAGAGAGAAAAAACAACACTCTCTCTCGAAGCCTATGATCTATACATTTTTCTCCCCCTTTGGCAACAAGTTACCAAAAAGTTCCTAGAAAATGCATAGTGCTAGATCGACACTCAGGCTTGATCTTCTGGTGGAGGTGGAGTCTGGATCACCCCAAGGATGAAGGCTTTTGTAGACGTGGTTGGAGCTGGAGCTGAAGTAGATGCTGGAGCTGGTTGGGCTGGTGCTGTGGCTGGAGCTGAGGTGGTGGCTCTTGTGTCAGGAACAGGCACTTCACTGGACCTCTGAGCTCGTGGCACTTTGGCAAATGCATCAGTGGTTGTCTTCCCTTTCCTCTCCTGCATGTCATCTTGGAGTTGCTCCACTGCAGACTGAATCTCTGTCACTTTGACATCCAAGTCATAGAACTTTTGTTCTACGATCCTCTCTAAGCTCTCCTGATTCTGAGTGAGGGTGGCCAGTCCTTTCTCTATCCTCAGGGTGGGTGCAATCAAGTAACTGAGCTGCTCTTGCTTGGTTTTCAAGAAATATTCAGATGCCTCCTCTTGAGTTGGCATCTTTGCAGCTTTCTCCTTCCTTGCCTTCTCCTTCTGTGCTTGTGCATGGGCTGAAGATGGTTCATCCTTGTTCATCACAACTTCATTATCTTCAAAATCTGGATGAATAGGCAAATGTTCCTTGTCCAAGAGGTATATGCCTGTGCCCATCTTGGAGTTTATCAGCTCCTGGATCTGAGGGGCATATCCACAGCTCCTCTTCTGGTCTGCTGCAGTCCTCTTGATTGTTTCTATCATGAGGCTCATGATTTGAATTTCTGTGGCACATCAAAGATATGAAGCAAGTTGATTGCATGGCCTCTGATCATCTTGTGATCACCTGACTTGGGCAACAAGGCGTGCCTCAGTATCCAATTGATGGTTGGCAATCCTGGCAGAAGATAATGTACTGATCCAAACTTGAAAGTGTCAAGTGCCTTGTTTGGGATCTCTTTGTACATATTTGACATAGAGTTGTCCATCTTCTTCTTGGCATAAATATCTAAGTCATCCTCGTGCTCTTATGGGGCATTGATGAGCTGTGCCCACTCAGCAACTGTTGATTGGTACCTCATACCTTCAGACATCCATACAATTCTGCCATCTGGATAAAAATGTGTTGTGGAGTAGAACTGCATGATCAGCTCTTCATTCCACTTTGTGAGCTTCTGCCCAACAAAGTCAGCTACTCCACATGCCTTGAAGCTATCTTGCACTCCAGGATAGTGCTCTTCATTGTCCTTGATGTATTCCCAGTCGACCCATCTCATATCACACACAATGGGCTTCTTGTCCAATAAGACTGTCTCATAGAAGTCTTGCTGTTCCTTAGTGTGGAACCTGTAGTCAACAGCAGTCCTCCTCCTGGTAGCATATAGATCCTCTGCTCTCCACTTTCTTAGCCCTGAATCACTTCTGATCTTCATATCCTCAGCCACAGGATGAGCATCATTGTGGTCTGGGATCTTGGGCTTCAACTTTCTAAGAACTTGGCCTTCCTCTTCTTCTCCAGTGTCAGGCACTGGGGCCTTGTTCTTCTCAGCAGCTGGGATGCTCCTTGTATTCCTCTTTGGAGCTGTCTTGGCCTTTGATGCAGCCTTGGGTGCTTCCTTGGGCTTAGATGCAGTAGCCCCTAATTTGATAGCATCACCCATTAGCTTGGGTGTCTTAGGTGCTGGAGCAACAACCTCTTCTTCTTCTTCCTCATCAGAAGAATGCTGTTCAAATTCAGCCATGGGATCAACTTTCTTGCACCATCTGCCTCTTTTCCTTTCCTTCTTCCCTTCAGCAACAACTGGCTCTTTGGGTGCAGGCTTCTCAGGAATCTTTGTTGAGGCTCTGGCCTTTGGCATAGGCTGCCTGCCTGCTGGCCTTTTGACCTTTAAGCCTGGCTTGGTGCTCTGTCTTGAGCCATGCTCTTTCTGGAGCATTACTTTCTTAGAAGTTGCTTCCTCTTCTGCCACATAGTCCTCATCCTCTGATTCTGAGGTTTTCTTCTTCCTTTGTCTTGTGGCAGCTTTTGGCAGGTTGCTAGGGGTGCTCCTGCTGCCTTCATCTGAAGAACTGGAGGGACTAGTGCCCTCACTCATCTGCACTGGCTGTTCTGACATGTTCTGGCTATCACTCTGGTCTGACATGATGAACAAGCTGACTGCTGACCCTGTGAATAGTTTATAGATGAGGTAGAGTGGATGAGCATCACAAAATGCAGAGATTTTTGCAAAAGAATGATTCAAAATCTTAGTTTTAGTTTTCCACAAAATCCATTTCGGATCCACTGATTTTTAAACTCGGTGATACCGAAGCAGTTTTTGGAACCTAAACTGGTGAACTCGGTCAGACCGAGTCACAGTTCGGTGGCATCGAGACTGCTAGGGTTTCACAAAGTTCCAAAATCGGTCACACCGATTAGCAATACTCAGTCAGACCGAGTCTCACTTGTGCAATGGCATGAGCCAAATCGGTGGGACCAAGTTTTTCAACTCGGTGGGTCCGAGATGGTTTCGGCGGAAACCTAACCCTAAAATTTGCGAATCAAACCTATTCTATGAATTCTTTGATAGGATAGGAGTTTATCAAACGTGGCTAGAATCAATATGATCACAATGTGCTAGGAATCGGATTGGGGAATAGCACAAAGATCGAGTCCATACCCTAGTTCGGCGGAGACTCGCTACGGCGGCAATGGCGGGATTGAATACCATTGACGGCGACGGAGACCAGCGACTGGAGGCGGCTGGCGGTGAGGAGACGATCCGGAGACCATGTTGGCAGAGCGAGCTATCGCGCGAGCGAAGGGGTTCGGAGAAATTTCCAAATTTTTGCCCGTGTCTATATATAGCCCGACCCTGTCGGTGTGACCGAGTGGAACAACTCGGTGGCACCGAGATGCAAAACTGTATACAGTTATTGCAACTCGGTGTGACCGAATGGTTCAAATCGGTTGCACCGAGATTGAAAACATAGATCAACTTAATGATCTCGGTAAGACCGAAAGTGGGGTATCGGTCAGACCGAGAATCACAAAGAGGTTTTGGAAGTTTAAGTCTATGACGAATCGGGGACTCCGAGTGCTCTTCACACAGAGTGGTTCGAATCTGACTTGATCAATTTTGTGATGTAGCATGAATAGAGTTTGAGACGAGAAAAGCATAGATAGCTAGATTGGTTCTTAGGCATTCTTGTCCATCCACTTGGCAAAAGAAAAGTAAAGCCAAACAATCAAAACAACAAGTGGATGTCCTCGAATGAGTAAAATATGCAACCAACATGCTCACACAATAAAATGGCAATTGAAATATGTGACAAAGCATGCACAACCAATTCTAGTATCTATCAAGCAATTGGCGATGACTAGGTCATCTATATATGAGTATATTGACTTAGGAGTCAAATGAGAACACTTGATCATAGGTCATACTCATCGTTTAAGCTCAAGTGTTGTTACCACTTTTACATAAAGCATTGTTGTGTTCACATCATTAGAGTTGCTTTAACTCAAGTCTTAGAGTAAAGCTCCCCCTAGATGTGATATCCCCCCTAAGAGGGATGAACTAACCTTGGGTTTTGTCGATGATGACTTCATGTAGATGTTGAATATGTGGATGCTCAATGTTTATGTAGATCACTTGGAGCTATCCTTTTGAGTGAATTGCACTTTCAATACCTACATGGGTTAGTCCCACAAGGAACAAACAAGGATATCCATAGACATAGAGTGATGCACACACAAGATGATGTCTATGAAAGCTTTTAGGTTACCTTGTTCCTTGTCTTACCAACAAGAGGGTTTGTGACTCCTTGAACTAGTGCAAGATGTGGAAGTTGATTGCACTCGTTCTTGCCAAAATGATTAGAGTGAAGTATGTTGGCGGAGTCACCCTCAAGAACTTTCTAGTTCTTCTTCTTTTGGATCCACACCATCTTGATGGGAATCCTTGGAGTTGTAGTCGTACTTGATGAAGTGGAACTTGAAGTAGTCTTGGGAATCCACTTGACTAAGGTCTTAGGAGCTTCTTCAAATGCATCAATTTCCTCTTGAAGCTTGTCCTTGCCTTTTTGTTTGTAGTCTTGTGGTGGAAGATCATCTTGAGTTTGTGTCCCCTTGAAAGAAGTAGGATCATACTTCTCTTGTTGAGGAACAAACTTTGTATTGGGGTATTGATCTTCTTCCCACTCAACTCCATTGGCATTGAACTTTCCTTCAAAACCAACACCTTGATTCTTCCGGTGCCTTCCTTGCTTGCGTACAATCTCCTCGAATTGCTTACTTCCGGCAAGGCTTTTGTACACTCCTTTCTCTATGATTTCCTTCAATAAGCTATTTTCTTGCTCAAGTGTAACTTGGCTAAGAGAATCATTAGTGGAATCAAGAGAATTACTAGAAGCAACAATATTGGATTTAACATGATCATTGTTACTACTAGAGGAAGAATCTTTCTTGTTCTTGTTACTAGACTTGACTTGAGGCATGTAAGTGGATAAGAGTAAATGCTTGGCAATGTAAGAAGAACTTTTCTTGCAGAGATCATCATTGATTGCCTTTAAAAACTCATGCTCTTGCTCAAGATTGAGCTTTTCAAAGCGTAACTTCTCATGAGCTCTTAAAAGTTCTCGATGATCTTCGAAGATAGTTTCATGAGCTAACTTAAGAGTGTTTAGTTCTTTAGTTAGTGCCTCAATTTTCTCCTTATCATTGTCATTCGGTTTATCTTGATTAGCATGATTAATTGACATTTCATCATAGTATTCATCACTAGAGTTGTCAACAAGTAAATCATCATCACCTAACAAGTCATCTTCATCACTATTAAAATCAACATACTCAGGGTGAGTTACCTTAGGACCTTTGGCCATGAAGCATCTTCCAATTCCTTCATTTGGTGAGTCAAATATGTCGTAGGAGTTGGTTGACACAAGTGCTAGACAGGCAACACCTTCATCTTGAGTATATTCGAAATCGGAGTGATAACTTCTCTCGGAGTGGTTGTCGGAGTCGGAGCCGGATACCCATTCACCAACATGAGCTTGATGTCTTCGTTTTGTATAGCTCCTTGATGATTTTTCCTTTCTTTCTGAATCCTTGCTTCTCCGTGAGTATCTTCGTTCATGACGATCATCTCTACTCCTTCTCTCTCTTGATGGTGATTCTTCTCTTTTGCTTCTTATTTTTGGAGAATCTTCTCTTCTTTTGTAGGGAGCCGTACACTCATTGGAATAGTGTCCGGGTCTTCCACAATTGTAGCAGTTTCGCTCTCGACTAGAAGATCTTTTGTCATTGTAGGACCTTGACTTGGAGCTTCTATCTTTGCTTCTACTCTTGTAGAACTTGTTGAAGTTCTTCACCATTAAGCTCAATTCTTCATTGAAGTTCTTTTTCTCACTTGATGATGTGGGGGCTTCACATGAGGCTTTGTAAGCACCACTTGATTTGTTGTGAAGTTCCTCTTTATCCTTGAGCGACATCTCATGAGCAACAATTCTTCCAATGACCTCCGTTGGCTTGAGATCTTTGTAATTGGGAATCATTTGGATCAATGTGCACACGGTATCATATTTTCCATCCAAGGCTCTTAGGATCTTCTTGATGATGAATCTATCGGTCATCTCTTCACTCCCTAAGCCGGCAACATCGTTTGTGATGAGAGCAAGCCTAGAGTACATTTCAGCGACACCTTCACCATCCTTCATTTTGAACTTGTCAAGTTGACTTTGAAGCACACCCAATTTGGATTCCTTGACAGAGTCGGTACCTTCGTGCATATCAATCAAGGTATCCCAAATTTCCTTTACATTCTCAAGAAGGCTGATTTTGTTGAATTCTTCTGGGCACAATCCGTTGAAGAGAATATCACAAGCTTGAGCGTTGTATTGTAGCATCTTCAACTCATCCGCGGTAGCTTCACGGTTTGGTTCTTTCCCATCGAAGATGTCACCTTGCAAACCAACACACACAATAAGCCAAACGGCGGGGTTATGTCCAAGAATATGCATTTTCATTTTATGCTTCCCTCGCTAGACGCCATACTCTCCTAGGTTGTGAAACCAAGGCTATGACCACACAAAGCTATGGAAATCAAAGCAAATGGATAGGATCGGAAGTATGTCTAGAGGGGGGGGGGTGATTAGACTACTTGACCAAATAAAAACTTAACCTTTTCGCAATTTTTAGTTCTTGGCAGATTTTAGCAACTTTAGGACAAGTGAAGCAATCATCACACAATTCAAGCAAGCATGCAAAGAGTATATACGCAGCGGAAAGTAAAGCATGCAACTTGCAAGAATGTAAAGGGAAGGGTTTGGAGAATTCAAACGCAATTGGAGACACGGATGTTTTTCCCGTGGTTCGGATAGGTGGTGCTATCCTACATCCACGTTGATGGAGACTTCAACCCACGAAGGGTAACGGTTGCGCGAGTCCACACAGGGCTCCACCCACGAAGGGTCCACGAAGAAGCAACCACCCACAAAGGGTCCACGAAGAAGCAACCTTGTCTATCCCACCATGGCCATCGCCCACACAGGACTTGCCTCACTAGCGGTAGATCTTCACGAAGTAGGCGATCTCCTTGCCCTTACAAACTCCTTGGTTCAACTCCACAATCTTGTCGGAGGCTCCCAAGTGACACCTAGCCAATCTAGGAGACACCACTCTCCAAGAAGTAACAAATGGTGTGTGATGGATGAACTCCTTGCTCTTGTGCTTCAAATGATAGTCTCCCCAACACTCAACTCTCTCTCATAGGATTTGGATTTGGTGGAAAGAATTTGAGTGGAAAGCAACTTGGGAAGGCTAGAGATCAAGATTCATATGGTAGGAATGGAATATCTTGGTCTCAACACATGAGTAGGTGGTTCTCTCTCAGAACATATGAGTTGGAAGTGTATGTGTTCTGATTGCTCTCTCCACGAATGAAGAGGAGGTGGAGGGGTATATATAGCCTCCACACAAAATCCAACCGTTACACACAATTTACCAATCTCGGTGGGACCGAATCAACAAACTCGGTCGGACCGAAATAGTAAACCTAGTGACCGTTAGAGATTTTCGGTGGGACTGACATGCAACTCGGTAGGACCGATGGTTAGGGTTAGGGCATAACGTAATCTTGAGACCGATTTGGCAATAGGCTAACCAGAGAGTTGGTCAGGTAAACTCGGTGGGACCGATTTGCTCTTTCGGTGAGACCGAGAAGTTACAAAAGGGAAACAGAGAGTTTACATTGCAATCTCGGTGGGACCGATCCGCTCTTTCGGTGAGACCGAAAAGTTACGAAAAGGAAACAGAGAAACTGCAATCCCATCTCGGTGAGACCGAGATCCCTATCGGTAGAACCGAATTGCTAGGGTTTGGCAGTGGCTTATGACAAGTGAAACTCGGTGGCGCCGGATGGAAAGAATCGGTAGGTCCGAGTTTGACTTTGGGTTTAGGTCATATGTGGAAGTGGGAAAGTAGCTGAGGATTTTGGAGCATATCATTAAGCACATGAAGCAAAAGGCTCATTAAGCAACACCTCATCCCTCCTTGATAGTATTGGCTTTTCCTATGGACTCAATGTGATCTTGGATCACTAAAATGTAAAATGAAGAGTCTTGAGCTTTTGAGCTTGAGCCAATCCTTTGTCCTTAGCATTTTGAGGGTTCCACTTTCACCATCCATGCCATGCCAATCATTGAGCTTTCCTGAAATAATTGTCTTGGAATAGCATTAGCTCAATGAGCTATATGTTGTTATGAATTACCAAAACCACCTAGGGATAGTTGCACTTTCAACCTGCAACATCATGGTGGGAGAATTTCACAGCCACTTACCCCATCGACACTGTTACATGGGACCAGTTCCAGCAGGCTTTACGCACTACCCGTGTATCAACAGGAGCTATGGCCATGAAGAAGCACGAGTTTCACAATTTACGTCAAGGAGGACGCACAGTTGGCCAGTATGTGGACGATTTTAGTAAGCTAGCACGTTATGCCCTAGATGACGTTGCTACGGATGCAGCTAAGCAGGAGAAGTTTCTGGAAGGACTGAATGATGAGCTGAGCATGCAGTTGATGGTTGCCACCTTCAATAACTACCAGGAGTTGGTAGATAGAGCTCTCATGATTGAAGGAAAGCAGCAGCTGATTGACAACCGCAAGAGGAAGTATGGACAAGGGAAGTATAATTCTGGAGCTCAGCAGAGACCCCGCATTACCTCGAACTCGGGAGGACCCCTTCAGCATAACCATGGAGGTCACAATCACAATGGAGGAAGTTCACACAACCATAGTGGCCCCAAGAACGGGAATGGTAATGGAGGAAGCAACGGCCAGAACCGTACCAACCCAGCAACGCCCGCCAAGAAGGATCTAAGTCACATTACTTGTTTCAATTGCGGGAATAATGGACATTATGCCATGAAGTGTTCTGAAGCAAAGAATGGAAACGACAATGGGAGCGCTGGGAAGAAGCCCAACCCTTTCAATAGGGGACAAGTGAATCACGTTAGCGTGGAGGGGGTAGAAGCGCAACCCGATGCAGTAATAGGTAAGTTTATGGTTACATCCTTTACTCCAATTGTTCTTTTTGATACTGGTGCATCGCATTCATATATATCAAGGGGATTTGTGGATAAGTTTAAACTTCCAACCCAAGCCC
The DNA here is from genome assembly GCF_003073215.2 of Triticum urartu. Taxonomy (NCBI): domain Eukaryota; kingdom Viridiplantae; phylum Streptophyta; class Magnoliopsida; order Poales; family Poaceae; genus Triticum; species Triticum urartu. The sequence goes on along the minus strand of NC_053024.1, from coordinate 710,965,213 downwards.
TTAGGTCGCCCATGTTAGTAACCTCACCAGGAGCAGAGTATATGGCTAGCCTATGGTGTGAGTGGTTACCATTAAGGATTGGTAATTACCTGTTTCCCTCAGACCTAATAGTACTGGAGTCACAAGGACTGGATGTGATATTAGGCATGGATTGGTTATCGAAGTATGGAGGGAACATTGACTGCGCCAGTAAGTCGATTTTGCTTACCACCCCAGAAGGAAGAAGGATCAAGTATGTATCCCGGCATGTGCCGAATAGGACTCAAGTAAATTCCTTATCAGGAGTTGTACATGAGAAAGTACCAGTGGTGAAGGATTTCCTGGATATATTTCCAGAAGAGTTGCTAGGCATGCCACCGGATAGGGACATTGAATTTTTGATCGAGCTTTTGCCAGGCACAGGGCCAATATCTAAAAGACCGTACAGGATGCCCGCTAAAGATTTAGAGGAAATTAAGAAACATATTAAGGAGTTACTGGATAAAGGCTATATACGCCCAAGCTCGTCACCTTGGGGATCAGCAGTGATTCTAGTGGAGAAGAAGGATGGATCATTGAGGATGGTTGTTGATTATCGAGGGTTGAATGAGGTGACGATCAAGAATAAGTACCCACTGCCGATGATCAATGATTTGTTTGATCAGCTGCAAGGAGCTAAGGTGTTTTCCCCACTTGGTTTGATTCTCTTTGCAAACCGGAGTTCTTAAGCTGAACTTTCTGGTTAGATCTCTTATTTGAGTTTTACCAGTGCTTCTGGTTGAGTGCTTATTGTATGCTTGTTTGTTTGCGATAGAGTACCCGGAGTGCGAAGCGTGCTATTACGAGTCTCTAGGTTACGCGGATCATCAGCAAGGCAAGTAACACTTTGATCATACCTCTTTACTACCCAGTTTTATTGCATTAGATCAATCCTCAAACAATTGCATGATTAGGATCTGATTAAATTGTGGGTTTTGGGAAGTAGATGAGGTAGTACCTATTCACTTGTTTATTATCAAACCTATGGGAGTTACTTCTACGTTGCTTATATTACTATGCTATGCTCGTAGACGTGGATTGGGTTTGATTGTATCCATGACAGTTGTGAGTTTGTTAATTAACGGTTAACTTAAGGTGGCTACTTAAATACACATCTGAGTGGATTGCTTGTGGGCACCTGGAGAATCCAGTTTTGTCCTAGGATATCCCGGAGGACCCGTGTGATCATCCTACGGCCCGCCACCCAGGCTCAAAGGGATCATAAGATTATTCATGCTAGAAACTTCCGTGTGCAGCCACAAGCTATTATGGGCTCTATCATAGTTGAGTAAGTTGCGTGAAGCTCTTGAAGAGGTAGACTAGCAGATGTAGTGGGTTTTAGGTGGTACCGTCTATCCAGAGTAGAGAGTTAATGCTTCAGAAAGACTGTGTCTTGGTCATCCATTTCTCAAACACCATGTAGTGCGAGAAATACAACAGATGCGATCGAGTCTTATGGGGAAAAGTGCGCAAACCTCTCCAGAGTGTACAAACTAATCATGGTTAGCCGTGTCCCCGGTTATGGACATCTTGAGTATCTGGTTCTTGAATTATCATGTTGATCTCATCACTCTTAATATAATTTGATTGGGTTTAATGATGATGCTTAATTGGGATTGAGTTAGAGGAACCTTCTCAATGTTTAACAACCACCATGATAGTTAAATAAAATTTATTCCTTTGTTGTTGGCAAAAATTGGCTTTTCGCAAAACATATTAACCATACAGCCTCCACCAGCCAAATATGCATGTAGTGATAGCTATTATTCTGTTCATTACTCTTGTGTTACCTTGCCAGCATATTCCATGTGCTGACCCGTTTCGGGCTGCAACGTTCATGTTGTAGACTTTTGAGACGACGAGTAAGGTGCCTTAGGTCGTGGTCTTTCACTTAGTGATGCCGTTGGAGTTGATGGACTCACTTTATCTTCCAAGCCTTCCGCTGTTATCGTTTTTAGATGGCCTTAAGCCATATTTATTGTGATAAGCTCTCTTGTGAGACATTCGATGTAATAAGTGTGTGATTGCTACTCTGTTATAAATCCTAAAGTACTGTGCGTGTCAGCATTACCGATCCAGGGATGACACTAATGCACAAAGATCAGACTGTTTGAGGTCTGGTCGCTACAATCACCAAAAGATAGAGAGGGGAGAACACCATATGATCCGACTATATTAACAAAGCCCGCGATACATCAAGATTGTGACATATCAAGAACACGAGAGAGAGAGATTAAACACATAGCTACTGGTACAAACCCTCAGCCCCGAGGGTGGACTACTCCCTCCTCATCATGGTGGCCGCCGGGATGATGAAGATGGCCACCGGAGATGATTCCCCCCTCTAGCAGGGTGCCCGAACAGGGTCTAGATTGGTTTTCATGGATATAGAGCCTTGCGGCGGCGGAACTTCTGATCTAGGTTAACCCCGAGGGTTTTCGGAATATTTGTGAATTTATAGGGTAAAGAGGGGGTGCGGGAGGCCACCAAGGTGGACACAACCCACTTGGGCGCGCCTGGGCGCCCAGGCGCGCCCTGGTGGGTTTAGCCCCCCTCGGGGCACCCCCTAGGTGCTGCTCTGGCCCACTGGTGGTCTTCTAGTCCATAAAAAATCCACAAAAAGTTTCGCGGTGTTTGGACTCCGTTTGATATTGATTTATTGCGATGTAAAAAACAACTACTGGCACTGGGTCAATAGGTTAGTCCCAAAAAAATCTTATAAAGTTGCTATAAAATGATTGTAAAACATCCAATAATGACAATATATTAGCATTAATACTTCATAAATTATAGATACGTTGGAGACGTATATGCATCCCCAAGCACATCCTTGAGTAGGTAAATGATAAAAGAAATAATTTATGAAGTGTGAATGCTAGCAAGGTGCATAAGTTTGATCAATGATAATTTCAATCACTTTTCCTAGCATCATAATAGCAATTCTTTCTTATAAAACTTCTCATGTTAAAGTAGCAACCAATTCACATGTTAAGGATCAAACAATGAATTCTCTTGAAACTCAACAACCTATGTTCTCAGTCATCAAGCAATTGTAATTCAACTTATTCAACAGAGTTTAAGTAAGAGCTCCACATACTCAACAATCGTATAGTCTTTTGTGATTGCTAACACTCACCGCATACCATGAGCAAAACGTTTCAACCGGACACATAGAAAGATAGGGGCTTATTGTTTTTCATCCCAACGTATTCACCTCAAGGGTGATGTCAACAATAATAACTCATGCTACCCATATCCAACTGGATATATGTGCCTAGATCTTTCCTCACGACATGATACTTTCCAAAAGAGAAAAATAAAAAGGAATAGAGAGAAAAACTTTGACTTCTGCATGAAAGTAAATACATAAAAGTAAAAGATAGGCCCATCGCAGAGGGAAGCAGAGGTTTGCATGCGCTTATTTGTTTGTATGCTCAACCCCTTAGTGCAAAAGAACGTCATGTTATATTGCCCCTTATGATAACAACCTTTATTATGCAGTCTGTCGCTTTTATTCTTTGCCATCACAAGTTTGTACAACACTCAATTTTCTCTTACACTAAATGATCTAGCACTTTTAGAAGCAATTTTTATTGCCTTATTGCACCGATGACAACTTACTTGAAGGATCTTTCTCAATCCTTAGGTAGGTATGGTGGACTCTTTAATGTAAGATTTGGGTTTAAGGGTTTTTGGATGCACAAGCAGTATCTCTACTTGGTGCGGAATTTTTGGCTAGCAAATATGGGGGGCAAGCACCACATGTTGAAGGATCTATGACAATATAACTTCTATGTGAATATGAACAAACATAAACCATTACGTTGTCTTCCTTGTCCAACATCAATAATTTTGGCATATAATATTTTGATGGGGGCTCACAATCACAAAATATTTCCAAGATAGTGTATTTGCATGTGAATGTTCTCTTCCTTATACTATTTATTCGTGAATTGGTTGTGTGACCAATATTGTGATTGTCAAGCCTCAAAAGATTTCACTTTCTAAACCCAATCTGAAGCTACCACTAGGCATGATATGATTTCAACTTCATGACATTCAATTTATTCAAAAATTTACTCATAGGATATAAGTGAAGCACAAGAGTAAATGACAAGCTACTCCAAAAAGATATAAGTGAAGATCAAATGACTAGTTAAGTAAATAGATAGCTATGTGAGGACTCTCTCTTAATCAAAAACTTTCAGATCTAAGTATTTTATTAAAACAGCAAGCAAAAACAAAATAAACTGACATTCTAAGAATAGCACACATCATGTGAAGAAGCAAAAACTTAGGCTCAACCGATACTAACCGATAATTGTTGAAGAAGAAAGGTGGGATGCCTACCGTGGCATCCCCAAGCTTAGATGCTTGATACTTCTTGAAATATTATCTTGGGGTGCCTGGGGCATCCCAAGCTTGAGCTTTTGAGTCTCCTTAATTCCTCTCATATCACGGTTTTCCTAAATCTCAAAAGCTTCATCCACACAAAACTCAACAAGAACTCGTGAGATAAGTTTGTATAAACCAACGCAAAAACCTTATCATTCCGTACTGTAGCAAATCACTAAAATTATTATTCAAAATTTCATACTAAATGCCTCTGCATATTTAATACTCCTATCCTCAAATAGAATCATTAAACAAGCAAACATATGCAAACAATGCAAACATAAAAGCAATCTGCCAAAACAGTACAGTATGTAAAGAATGCAGGAGTATCAATACTTCCCTAACTCCAAAAATTATGAAAATTTACCACACTGTAGAAAAATTGTTAGAGCTTATTGTGCAAAAAGTTTCAACATTTTATCACATTCTTACTTTTCTAGGGAATTTTTTCAACAGCAATAAACTTTTTGTTTTCCAATAGCAACATGTAGGCTTTTAAAATAAGCATGGTAAAGTCTATCCTTGACATTTTTATTGAAAAGAAAGATGCAAAACATTATTATAAAGAAAAGCAAGCAAATCCTAACAAAATAAATTGACACTACAAGCAAAAAAAATCATGTGACGAATAAAAATATAGCCTCGAGTAAGGTTGCCGATAATGTTGGAGACGAAAGAGGGGATGCCTTCTGGGGCATCCCAAGCTTAGTTGCTTGGATCTTCCTTGAATATTACCTTGGGGTTCATTGGGCATCCCCATGCTTAGGGTATTATCACTCCTTATTCTCCTCATATCGATATTTCACCCAAACATTGAAAACTTCAATTACACAAAACTTAACGGAACTTCGTGAGATAGGTTAGTATGATAAAGAGCAAACCATTTTATTTTGGTACTGTCAAAGAAAATATTCATAATTGTTCTCACACAATGCCTACTATAGCATATCATTTCCACAATTTATATTGAGCAATATAAGCCATGGAAACTAGAAAACAAGCAAACTATGCATTGAAAATAGAATCTGTCAAAAACAGAACAGTCTGTAGTAATCTGTACTCCAACCATACTTCTGCTACTCCAAAAATTCTGAAAAATTAGGACAACCTGAGAAATTTCTATATTAATATTATGCAAATTGAAACAGAGCAAAAACACGTTTCTGTGATTTATGAAAATTGTTTTTGTGAGTGCAAAAGTTTCTGTTTTTCAACAAGATCAAACAATTATCACCCAAGAAGATCCTAAAGGCCTTACTTGGCACTTTATTGGATCAAAAGCTATAAAACATGATTACTACAGTAGCTTAATCAAGTGAACACACAAAAACAGTAGGTAAAAGTGTTGGGTTGTCTCCCAACAAGCGCTTTTCTTTAATGCCTTTTAGCTAGGCATGATGATTTCAATGATGCTTGATACGTCTCCAACGTATCTATAATTTTTGATTGCTTCATGCTATATTATATTCTGTTTTGGACATTATTGGGCTTTATTATACACTTTTATATTACTTTTGGGACTAACCTACTAACCGGAGGCCCAGCCCAGAATTGCTGTTTTTTGCCTATTTCAGAGTTTCGCGGAAAAATAATATCAAACGAAGTCCAAACGGAATGAAACCTTCGGGAACGTGATTTTCGGAACGAACGTGATCCAAAGGACTTGGGCCCTACGTAAAGCAATCAACAAGGAAGGCACGAGGTAGGGGGCATGCCTACCCCCCCCAGGCGCGCCCTCCACCCTCGTGGGCCCCTCGTTCCTCCACCGACGTACTTCTTCCTCCTATATACCTACATACCCCCAAACTACCAGATACGGAGCCAAAAACCTAATTCCACCACCGCAACTTTCTGTACCTACGAGATCCCATCTTGGGGCCTGTTCCGGAGCTCCGCCGGAAGGAGCATTGATCTTGGAGCGCCTCTACATCATCTCCAAGGCCTCTCCGATGAAATGTGAGTAGTTTACTTCAGACCTTCGGGTCCATAGTTATTAGCTAGATGGCTTCTTCTCTCTCTTTGGATCTCAATGCAATGTTCTCCCCCTCTCTTGTGGAGATCTATTCGATGTAATCTTCTTTTGCGGTGTGTTTGTCGAGATCCGATGAATTGTGGGTTTATGATCAAGATTATCTATGAACAATATTTGAGTCAAATCTGAATTCTTTTATGTATGATTGGTTATCTTTGCAAGTCTCTTCGAATTATCAGTTTGGTTTGGCCTACTAGATTGATCTTTCTTGCAATGGGGGAAGTACTTAGCTTTGGGTTCAATCTTGCGGTGTCCTTTCCCAGTGACAGTAGGGGCAGCAAGGCACGTATTGTATTGTTGCCATCGAGGATAAAAATATGGGGTTTATATCATATTGCATGAGTTTATCCCTCTACATCATGTCATCTTTCTTAATGCATTACTCTGTTCTTCATGAACTTAATACTCTAGATGCATGCGGGATAGCGGTCGATGTGTGGAGTAATAGTAGTAGATGCAGGCAGGAGTCGGTCTACTTGTGTCGGACGTGATGCCTATATACATGATCATACCTAGATATTCTCATAACTATGCTTAATTCTATCAAACGCTCGACAGTAATTCGTTCACCCATCGCAAATACTTATGCTATCTTGAGAGAAGCCACTAGTGAAACCTATGGCCCCCGGGTCTATTTTCCGTCATATTAATCTTCCTATACTTTGCTATTTCCGTTGTCGTTTACTTTGCTTTATTTAGTTTGCATCTTTATCAAAAAAATACAAAAAATATTATCTTATCATCTCTATCAGATCTCACTCTCGTAAGAGACCGTGAAGGGATTGACAACCCCTTTATCGCGTTGGTTGCGAGGTTCTTGTTTGTTTGTGTAGGTGCGAGGGACTCGTGCGTGGCCTCCTACTGGATTGATACCTTGGTTCTCAAAAACTGAGGGAAAATACTTACGCTGCTTTGCTGCATCACCCTTTCTTCTTCAAGGGAAAACCAATGGAGTGCTCAAGAGGTAGCAATGCTCACATAAAAGATAAGAATTGAAACATAAAGAGGAGCATCATGAATCACATGGCAAGCACACGTAAGCCTAACCCACTTCCTATGCATAGGGATTTTGTGAACAACAATTTATGGGAACAATAATCAACTAGCACAGGAAGGCAAAACAAGTGCAACTTCAAGATTTTCAACACATAGAGAGGAAACTCGATATTATTGCAATTCCTACAAGCATAAGCTCCTCCCTCATAATAATTTTCAGTAGCATCTTGAATGAATTCAACAATATATCCATCACATAAAGCATTCTTTTCATGATACATAAGCATAAAAAATTATTACTCCCCACATAAGCAAATTTCTTCTCATCAATAGTAGTGTGAGCAAACTCAACAAAATAACTATCATGAGAGTGAAGATTAAAATCATGATGAGAAGTTTCATGGTTATCATTATTCTTTATAGCATATATGTCATCACCATAATCATCATAAATATCAACTTTGTTCTCATAATCAATTGGAACCTTTCCAAAATAGTGGATTCATCACTAAATAAAGTCATGACCTCTCCAAATCCACTTTCATAATTATCACAATAAGATTCAACACCCTCCAAAATAGTGGGATCATTACTTCCTAAAGTTGACACTCTTCCAAACCCACTTTGATCAATATAATCATTATAAATAGGGGCATGCTTTCATCATAATAAATTTGCACATCAAAACTTGGGGGACAAAAAATATCATTTTCATCAAACATAGCATCCCCAAGCTTGTAGCCTTGCATATCATTAGCATCATGGATATTCAAAGAATCCATACTAAAAACATTGCAATCATGCTCATCATTCAAATATTTTGTGCCAAACATTTTATTGACTTCTTCTTCTAACAATTGAGCACAATTCTCCGATCCATCATTTTCAAGAAAGATATTATAAAGATGATCAATATTATGATGCAGCCGCAATTCCATTTTTTAATGTAGTTTTCTTTTATAAACCAAACTAGTGATAAAACAAGAAACTAAAAGATTCAATTGCAAGATCTAAAGATATACCTTCAAGCACTCTCCTCCCCGGCAATAGCGCTAGAAAAGAGCTTGATGTCTACTACGCAACTTTATTCTTGTTGACTCGTGTTGGGCCTCTAAGCGTAGAGTTTTGTAGGACGGTAGAAATTTTCCCTCAAGTGGATGACCTAAGGTTTATCAATCCGTGTGAGGCGTGGGATGAAGATGGTCTCTCTCAAACAACCCTGCAACCAAATAATAAAAAGTCTCTTGTGTCCGCAACACACCGAATACAATGGCAAATTGTATAGGTGCACTAGTTCAGCGAAGGGATGCGATAAAAGTGTAATATGGATGGTAGAAATATATATTTATAATATGAATAAATAAAAACAGCAAGGTAGCAAATAGTAAACGGGCACAAAAATGTTATTGCAATGCTTGAAAAATGAGGCCTAGGGTCCATACTTTCGCTAGTGCAACCGCTAAACAGTGCTAATATAATTGGATCATATAACCATCCCTCAATGTGCAACGAAGAATCACTCCAAAGTTCCTATCTAGCGGAGAACATAAGACGGAAGTGTTTGTTGGGTATGAAACCACCTCAAAGCTATTCTTTCCGATTAATCTATCATAGAGTTCGTACTAAAATAACAAGAAGCTATTCTTTTCGATCGATCTAACCAAGAGTTCGTAATAAAATAACACCAAAGCAAATTCAGATTCATAATACTCAATCCAACACAAAGAACTTCAAAGAGTGCCCCAAGATATCTACCGGAGAAACAAAGAAAAGAATGTGCATCAACCCCTATGCATATATTACTCCAATGTCACCTCGGGAATCCGCGAGTTGAGTGCCAAAACATATATCAAGCGAATCAATACGATACCCCATTGTCACCACGAGTATTCAATGGCAAGACATATATCAAGTGTTCTCAAATCCATAAAAGTATTCAATCCGATAACAACGAAATCTCAAAGGGAAAAACTCAATTCATGACACCAAGATAGAGAGGGGAAAACACCATACGATCCGACTATATTAACAAAGGCCGCGATACATCAAGATCATGACATCTCAAGAACACGAGAGAGAGAGAGAGAGAGAGAGATTAAACACATAGCTACTGGTACAAACCCTAAGCCCCGAGGGTGGACTACTCCCTCCTCATCATGGTGGCCACCGGGATGATGAAGATGGCCACCGGAGATGGTGGCCATCATGGTGGCAGGGTGCCGGAACGGGGTCTAGATTAGTTTTCATGGATACAGAGCCTTGCGGCTGTGGAACTTCTGATCTAGGTTAACCCCGTTGGTTTTCGGAATATTTGTGAATTTATACGGTGAAGAGGGGGTGCGGGAGGCCACCGAGGTGGGCACAACCCACCTGGGCGCGCCTGGGCCCCCAGGCGCGCCGTGGTGGGTTGTGCCCCCCTCGGGGCACCCCCATGTGCCGCTCTAGCCCACTGGTGGTCTTCTGGTCCATAAAAAATCCACAAAATGTTTCGCGGTGTTTGGACTCCGTTTGATATTGATTTCCTGCTATGTAAAAAACAAGCAAAAAACAGCAACTGGCACTGGGCAGTGGGTCAATAGGTTAGTCCCAAAAAATGATATAAAGTTGATATAAAATGATTGTAAAACATCCAAGAATGATAATATATTAGCATGAATACTTCATAAATTATAGATACCTTGGAGACGTATCAACGTCCACGGTGATGGAGACTTCAACCCATGAAGGGTAACGGTTGCGCGAGTCCAAGAGGGCTCCACCCACGAAGGGTCTAAAAAAAACCAACCTTGTCTATCCCACCATGGCCATCTTCTTGCCCTTACAAACATCTTGGTTCAACTGCACAATCTTGTCGGAGGCTCCCAAGTGACACCTAACCAATCTAGGAGACACCACTCTCCAAAAGGTAATAGATGGTGTGTTGATGATGAACTCCTTGCACTTGTGCTTCAAATGATAGTCTCCCAAACACTCAACTCTCTCACACAGATTTGGCTATGGTGGAGTGGAAAGCAACTTGGGGAAGGCTAGAGATCAAGATTCTTGTGGTAGGATTGGAATATCTTGGTCTCAACACGTGAGTTGGTGGTTCTCTCTCTGAAAATGAGTAGTGGAAATGTAGGCACGTTCTGATGGCCCTCTCTCTGATGGAGAAGGGGGTGGAGGGGTATATATAGCCTCCACACAAAATCCAACCGTTACACACATTTGCCCAACTCGGTCACACCGAATAGAAGAACTGTGTGAGACAGATTCAGTTCAATATGTGAACGTTAGGAATCTCGGTGGGACCGTCTAGAACAACTCGGTGGGACCGATGTGCTTGGGCTAGGGCAAAACCTCATCTCGGTGAGACCGATTGCTTGAACTGGGTGAGACTAATTTCAGCAAAGAGCAAACAGAGAGTTGGTCAGGCAAACTCGGTGGGACCGATTGCTCATTTCGGTGAGACTGAAATGTTACAAAGGGAAACAGAGAGTTTGCAGGGCCATCTCGGTGAGACCGAGATCCGTATCTGTGTGTCCAAATTGTCAATGGTTTCTGGCAGTGGCTATGTGAACTGAACTCGGTGGCGCCAGATAGGTCATTTCAATGGAGCCGAGTTTGACTTGGAGTTTTGGACATATTTGGAAATGAGAAAGTGACTGAGGGGTTTTGGAGCAATATCACTAAGCACTTTGACCAAGTAGACCATTAAGCAACACCTCATCCCCTTTTAATAGTATTGGCTTTCCTATGGACTCAATGTGATCTTGGATCACTAAAATATAAATGAAGAGTCTTGAGCTTTTACCAATATGTGTCTTGACAGCTTGAAGGGGTTCCACATCCTCTTGTCCTTGCCACACCATTTTTGAACTTGTCTAAAATACACTAGGTAAAGGCATTAGTCCAACAAGAGATATGTTGACATTAATTACCAAAATCACCCAGGGAGCACTTGTGCTTTCAATCTCCCCCTTTTTGGTAAATGATGACAACATACATCAAAGCTTTAAAAAAGGATATGCAGAGTAATAGGTAAAGCTTTGGAAGGACATGTAACATGCATAAGCTCCCCCTACATGTATGCAATCACGTGAAGTTAGAATATAAGAACATGTGAATGCATAAGCATGAAAGAGCAAGTGATGAGTTACACGTATCTTTCTATATGCATCAGAGAAAATGATGTGGATAAGAAGTGTACCTACATGTTTATGAATCCCTCTTGCAAACAATATGTACATCAGCAAGAGATTATCATGCACATGGGTGTGATGCATATACTTACCTTGTTGTCTTGGGCTGGCTTTTGAAGGAGTGGTCTTGAGAAAAAAGGTTAGATAACACAAGAACACTCTAGATAAAGCAATTTCAGGAAACCACGAGAGTACCAATACTGGGATGACATGTAATAGGTGAGTACTAGGTACTCTATTTAGATACTGACATGTCCCCAAAGATTTTAAAGATGTGCAATGAATTCCAAAGATTTTCTTCCCTAGATATGGACTCTTTCTCCCCTGAATCTGATATTGGATAATGGGAGAAGGTAGGGTAAGAGAAAATCACAGCAAGAGATGGTAATATCAACCACAGTCAGAGCAACAAAGATATGCAATATCAATAATGTCTTTCCCCTCTAAAAGACATATGAATTCTCTCCTCTTGTTTTGCTAGCATCTGGAAGAGCTTAGATGTGCTCATGTGATAAGCTTTGATGTGCTCTCTCTCCCCCTCTGACATCAATCTCCAAGAAGGGCACTTCTGGAGCATGAGTCAAATAGGTGTGGTCCTTGAGACACACTACAAAGCAGCATGTAGTTTAAGATGCAGGCAGAGGATAAGAATCATTGAGTGGAGCTTGAGAAGAATTTAAATATGCATAATACAATGGAAAAAAGTTTTCTCATCAGTGAAATCGGCAACACCGATCTGTTTCCATCGGTGACACCGAGTTGGTCGTGTCATGGATGATGCATATCGGTCACCCGGGTTAGTCCATGTCGGTTGTACCGATGAACTGTCTACAAGATATCCCTGTAGTTCGGTCTAGCCAGTAGGTATGAATCGGTAAGTCCGAGTTCAAGGAAGAGGAAATTTTTGTCAACTCAGCTCACTTGGAAAATTATATCTCACAAGGATGTACAAGGAATTAAGTAAAATATTTGCAATGAATTAGACATCGAAGTTACAGAGAAAAACATACATAAGATGAAGCAAGAACACGAAGAAACACTGGAGAACTTCATCTAGAAATGGTCGGCGACAAAGTCACCTATGTTAGAGTATATTGACTACGGAGTCAGGTGACAACACTTGATCATAGGTCATACTCAATCACTGTTTAAGCTCAAAATGGGGTTACCATTTTTTCGTTTAAGCATTTTGATGTATTCACATCTCGTTGAGTTACTTTGACTCATGACTTGGGTCAACACTTCTCTAAGATGGAATGACATACCCTGGGTTGTGGTGTTGATCTTGATCATGTAGTCGAACTTGTGTTGGATGCTCAAGGTTGTTGTAGTTAATCAAGAGTTGGGAGCACCACTTGGAGTTTGAGTTCATCTTCCTACATGGGTTAGACTTGCAAGGAAAGGCACTTGTGTATCCAAAATGACAATCATGAAATTTGATGCCAAATGAAATTAGATATGTTGAAATTGTCAAAGGATATGTTGAGTGAGTTCATGCTTCCTTGTATTCAACAACCATATGGTAGGAACTTGGAGATGTAGAGATCACTCAAAATGTGAGTGATTTGCAGTCTCATAGATTTGGGCTCATCCAAGTACCTACAAGGGTTAGATAACATGCAAGGGTACAAGTATTGATCCAAGACATATGATCATCATCATAAGAGAAATATCAAGGATTAGTCATAAAAGGCTCATGCCTTGCATGAGTCCAAATGGAGTTTCTACTCCAAGTTTGAGGCATCAATGATAGTAAATTCACCTCTCAAAAGGCAAAATACTTTCTCATCAAGAGGTTTGGTGAATATATCCGCCAATTGTTTATCGGTACGAACATGCTTAAGATTGATGTCTCCTTTAGCAACATGATCTCAAATGAAATGCACTACGGGAAATAGGAGATTTGCCGTCAGTATTGTTCTTTGTAGTCAGCATTTCATCGAGACAAACGGCAAAGACCAATTTTGCCGACAGTTGCTGACGGCAAAGAACGGCTGACGGCAAAACATACTTTGCCGTAAATGAAAAGACTGGCGGCAAAGAAAATGACAGACGGCAAAGTGCTCACTTTGCTATCTATAAATAAGAAGACTGACGACAAAGACGCTTCGCCATCTGTAAATAAAAAAACAGACGTCTTTTTATTTACAGACGGCAAAGTGAGCACTTTGCCGTCTGTAAATAAAAAGAGAGACAGCAAAGAAGAAACACAGCACATGGATCGATCTCCTGGATCGATGACATGGCACGCGTGGACGACCTCACCGACAACCACGGGGGCAGGGCCACGGCGGCGGGCATGGGCGCGGCCAGCGGCGGCGCGGACGGAACACTAGCAGGGTGGCGGGCGCGGCCTGGCACGGCAGCAGGCGCAGCATGGCAGGGTGGTGGGTGCATGTGTGGCCTGGAAAGGACGGGCGAGGCCGGGCAGGGCAACGGCCTCGGGAAGGAGCAATTTTTTTTTAATAAAAAAATGGATTTGCCGTCTGTAACTTGGTAGGGCTGACGGCAAAATCGCAAAATCGGCTCATGGCAGCAATGTAAACTATGCTGTCTGGCCGATAAAACACAGACGGCAAAGTGCCAGTTTAGCTTACGGCAAAGATTTTGCCGTCTGTCCTATAAAATGCTGACGGCAAAGTTTTCTTTGCCGACTTATCTTTGCCGTCTGAGTTTGCCGTCTGCTTTCTGACGGCAAAATCTTTGTCGTCTGGATTTAGGTCTTTGCCGTCTGGAATGCACAGACGGCAAATTACTTGATTCCTGTAATGATGATGACAAACTCCAATATGCTTAATAGCACTCTTATTATCACAAAGCAATGGAACATGCTTCACATGTATCCCATAATCCTTAAGGGTTTGGGTCATCCAAAGTAATTGAGCACAACATGATCCGGCGGCAATGTATTCCGCTTCAGCGGTGGATAAGGATACCGAGTTTTGTTTCTTGGAGGACCAAGACACAAGAGATCTACCAAGAAATTGACATGTACCCTAAGTGGACTTTCTATCAACCTTTTCACCCTCGGCTAAGACTATAGCCGACGGTAGACCGTTGGTAATCTCCCGTTGGTGATGCTTGGTCGGCCATTACTACCATAGCCGACGGTACTCTCGGTTATCAATTTCGCCAACGGTGCGAAGCCGACGGTGACTTGTCGGCCATGTCTTGGTCAAGAGCCGCCTCACCATTACTCGTCGACACTTATAGCCGACCATTCACCGTCATTTATGCATTTCCTAACGGCTTTTCTCTCCTGTTGGCTTTGACAATGCCCGACGGTCCATCTGCCCCGTCGGATATAGTTATAGTTGAGAGGGTGCCTATCACCATCGGAATTAATAATGGGTTACCGTATGCATACACCGTCATACATCGTTATAGCCATGTGATCAACCAAGACCGTCAATTAGTATTATTACTTATAGTTTCACAATCACCGATTATCTAATTTAGCCATGCTCGACTTACAAGTACATATTATAAAACTTGCATTTCAAAATTATTTCACAAGGTGCAAATCTCACAATCACAAGATTACTTCAGAATTGCTTGCATTCGACCCAAATGATAAAAGATGAATTATATTTTGCACAATCTCGTAATATATCACAAGCACAACAAGAGTTGCGCCCAAATCACATTTAACATCAATGATCCTTAAAAAATATATGAAATAGTGACTAGAATAGAATGTTCTTAACATTTTTCTAAAGATTAATGGTCCAAAAACATCAAACACCATCAACATCTTGGCTTGAGAACTTCACTCGGTTATGTCACTTATATTATGCTGATCACCATAGATATTTCTCTCACCATTCTGGTTACCTCCAGCATTGTGTCACTCTCTACAAGTAATCAAACTAGCTCTGTGAGATACATGAAAACAGGGATCACAAGGTACGACCAATGCAAATAATCAGAAGGTGATGGCAACACAAGTCAGACAAGTATGCAAATGAAAATATATCATTGTAATAATGACAACAAATAGAAGTACGGCTGCCACTCGACTTTGATTTTGACAGAGATTTTCACACAGCCCAGAAGCTAGGAATACACCACAACACCAGCAGATTATAATATGAACGGGATGCACTTAAGTATTTGACAAGTGCAACTTCTCGAGGCAAAATAGGACATAGATGTCTTTAATTATATCAGATGTCTCAACTGGGACAGGTAAAGATTACAAATGAAATTTGTGACATGGAAAGAAGAAAGTACAGTGATCTTTTTATATATATAATGACAGGACATTATTTCAGGGGACGCATGAAACTAAAAAGAGATAGCCTGCTTATTTAAATGTATGAACTAAAAGAGATAGCCTGCTTATTTAAATGGATGTTCTCTTTTTGTTCCGAACGCTGGTTTTACTTAGCAGACAATCTGCTACATAGAGAACAATTGCTAAGGCATAAAAAGTGCAAAACTATCTTAAGGGAAACAAGAATCCTAAACAAATAAACACACTGTTTAGTTACCACAATTAAGTAAATCTATTAGAAAAGGGATAACAAGATAAGCAATGATGCATACCTGTGCACGTAATGATATCACATTTTGTAAGCCAACTTTTCTGGTCACTGGACAAAATAAAGTAATTGTCATGTCAATCACCAGTATACAAGTTCAGTTGAATACACACTGTTAACAATTTTTTCTTTCGCAAAAAAACAACAAGTGTATGGCCCCCGCCCTTCATCTCTTCGATCCTTGTGCTTGTAATTACCTCAGCAGCCAGAGGCTTGTCCTGACACAACATGATAAGAGTACACTGTTTCATGTATTCTTAAGGAGTAATAAAATAATGTTGTAACGACTAAATTGAAGCACGCTATTCATGCAAAAACAGCAGTGCCAATCTCATGGTACTAGTCTAAAGTGTGTCTTAGTGCATGTCTGAATTCAATTGCTGCTGATTCAGTGATGGTTTTCGATTGTTTGGTCATGACGTGTGCAGTTAGAAGGACAAGACAATGTATGTTACATAACACCAAGACATCAAGCCGCATATTTTAAAGGCTCGACATGGCGAATTAAAATCCACAAAAACCAAAGACAAATGAAAGCAAACACCAAGCACTTCACTTATGCATGTCCTTCACTGGGCATGCAGAGTCGTGAACCGTAGATAGATCAATAACCTGAAGAATAGTTAAGTGGCACGATCCATCAGTTAATCTCAGGCCAATGGCACCCTTACCTATGAATTACTAAGTGAATACTAATAATCTAGTAATTATTTTAAGGTTACAAAGACAAATGGAAAATCTACTTTCTTCACAACTTCTTAGTTCCACAAGAATTGGAAACATTTCCTCTTTTCATAAGTATGAATTTTGGAACCATGAACAGAGATCGATGCTTCATAGTCGACATAACCAAATGGATAATCTATAACAGCAACGCGCAAGATTGCTTCAACAACAATCCTACATTAGTTCTGCTGAAAAAAGAATAATCAAATAAACCATTATCAGGAAATTAGTGAAGATGCAACCATTTTCTCACGAATTAATGCATCATGACATGACACTTTAAAATAATCTCCTACTACATCTGGTAATATGTAGACCAAGTGTATCTCTAGAAATCACAAACTTGCATATACACAGAAGTATATTAGAGAAGAACACACCGTGATCTTGATGATATAGATATAGTACGATTGAGGATGCTTCAAACCTAAACTCTCCCACGATTCTGCAATGCAGTGCTCAAAGACAGTATTCAAAATAGCAGATTTGTTTACCAATTGGCAAGAGAAGTTATAGCTGATATACATCTACCTGTATCAAACGTGGATTGGTATCAACTCGCCTGCATTAAATGTAAGCAATTTAGTCGACCTGTTGTTGCTGTACATTGCCAAAAGCAGGGGGCGTTAAGCAGAGTGGGCGGCCAAAGGTGGGGAATTGTATCTGCGACCGCTCTGGCTTGCAGCGACACAGAGTGCGTCTGTCAGCAACCAGCGAGGGTGTCGAGCAGGGGACGGGAGCCGCCGCCGTGTCTATCTGCTAAAGGAAAATGAATCATCAGCCTCCTGTGAGATCCTTGCAGCGTATGAGGCTTCGAGTCTCGACCTATACCTCCACGTTGTCGCAGTCGGAGATCTTGTTTCTATACCTCCACGTTGTCGCAGTCGGAGATCTTGTTTGTTGAACATGTGTACACGTACGTAGGTCCGGGTTCTGTATGCAGTACCTGTAGTATCTGTCTTCCTTTGTATGTACGTGTATCTTAGGAGACAAGATATCGGTTGTCGGTGTCAAAACCGGCGGATCTCGGATAGGGGGTCCCGAACTGTGCGTCAAGGCCGGATGGTAACAGGAGACAAGGGACACGATGTTTTTACCCAGGTTCGGGCCCTCTCGATGGAGGTAATACCTTACTCCTGCTTGATTAATATTGATGATATGGGTAGTACAAGAGTAGATCTACCACGAGATCAAGGAGGCTAAACCCTAGAAGCTAGCCTATGGTATGATTGTGTATGAAGATGGTTGTCCTACGGACTAGAACCCTCCGGTTTATATAGACACCGGATAGGGTTAGGGTTACACAGAGTCGGTTACAATGGCAGGAGATCTTGAGTATCCGCATCGCCTAGCTTGCCTTCCACGCCAAGGAAAGTCCCATCCGGACACGGGACGAATTCGTGAATCTTGTATCTTCATAGTCCAAGAGTCCGGCGAAGGTATAGTCCAGCTACCCGAACACCCCCTAATCCAGGACTCCCTCAGTAGCCCCTGAACCAGGCTTCAATGACGACGAGTCCGGCGCGTAGATTGTCTTCGGCATTGCAAGGCGGGTTCCTCCTCCAAATCCTTCATAGAAGATTGTAGACACCAAGGATAGTGTCCGGCTCTGCAAAACAAGTTTCCACATATTGCCATAGAGAGAATAATATTAACACAAATCAAATCTGCTGACGTATTCCGCAGTGCGTCATCACAGTACGGCCAAGTCCTTTTACGAATCGTCTTTACTTTTTCACCCTCAGCACGTTTTGCGAGGCGGTTTCCTTGGCACGTCTTGTCAAAGCAGAGATCGTGTGCCCCTTTTAACGGGAATCTCATCAATACGGGCGTGGGTAACCCAACCGCGCCATTTACCACGGCGCTTGGGAGGCAAGCAAGTTTTATTAGGTAGGTGGGGACGCATAACTGCATCCGCCCATATAAGGGGATAAGGATCCACCTTTTCACCTACGCCTTCTTCCTTCTTTGCCAATCCATCTCTTGCGCACTCAAGCTCCAGTGCCCGAGCCCTCCCTTCCCACCTCAACCTTCTCCAGCAATGTCCGGAGCGGGAGGCAAGTAGATGGTCTCCTCCGTCACGGAGGTTCAAGTAAAAAAGCTACGGAAGGCCGGATAACTCTCCAAGGACATCCCGCACCGGCTTCCCGAGAAGGGGAAGCTTCTCCCCACCCCAGGGCCCCATGAGAGGGTAGTCTTTCTTCCCCACTTCCTCCGCGGACTGGGTTTCCCACTTCACCCATTCGTCCGGGGGCTCATATTCTACTACGGCCTAGATTTCCACGATCTGGCCCCGAACTTCATCCTCAACATCTCGGCGTTTATCTTCGTGTGTGAGGCCTTCCTCCGCGTCCGCCCCCATTTCGGCCTTTGGCTCAAGACCTTCAACATCAAGCCCAAGGTGGTGCGCGGCAGCCAAGCGGAGTGCGGAGGCGCCATGGCTGGCAAGATAGCCAACATCCTCTGGTTCAAGGGCTCCTTTGTGGAGACCCTAAAGGGGTGGCAAGCCGGGTGGTTTTACATCACCGAGCCACGCGATCCGGACTGGGTCGCGGCCCCCGAGTTTAGATCCAGACCTCCCACGCGGCTCACGTCCTGGAAAGAGACTGGCCTGTCGTGGGGCAACGAGGAAGAGGTGACCGGACTGAAGACGTGCATCTAGTCCCTGGTAAACAAGCCAATCCGGCTTGTTAATATAGTCCAGGTCATGCTCGTTCGCCTGATCCTCCCGTGCCAACAACGGGATTTCAATTTGTGGGAGTTCGACCAGGCGCAGCACCGAACCCTTAACAGGCTTTTCGACACGACGTATGAAGACGTCTGGAAGGCGCTGATCAAAGGCGCCGAGGCCCCAACTTCCGCGTCCGAGGACCGCGGATACAGCGCGCAGCGTCACGCTAGCGCGGTGAGCTATCTTTACCTTTGACAGGATATCAAGCTCTTTTTTTTTCACAGTTTGACTCTACGCGGGATCTAAACTCCCGTACCTTTAACAGGCTTGGCGGCCGATATCCGGACCAATTAACTGTCCGGCTCCCCTGCCCGAAGACCCAGCCCCTGCGCTCTTAGTGAAGCTGCTGGTTCCGGCACCTTATGTGGTGCCGGAGAAGAAAGTCAAGAAGAAGAAGACCACTGGGAATCGAAAGAGTGCCCGAAACATGGTGGTGTCGGACTCGTCGACTGACGATTCCGAGACGCCCTCCTCTCATGAAAACGAGGTGGAGGAGGAAGAAGACTCTCCCCCTCCAGCGGAGGGAGAGGAGGAGAAGAAGAAGGCCGCCCCAGCCGGGGGGGCCGAGGGGTCTAGAAAAAGGAAGACCCCTCCGCCGGACTACTCCCCCGACGCCGAAGAGGGCGAAGAGGAATGGCCGAACAGGGCCAAACGTCCGGCGAAATCGTAAGTTCGGATGTCAGAGTAACTCATGAGGCTCTTTTAGTGTACAGCTCATCCTAACGTCGATCATAATTATGCAGCCCGCCACGGATCGAATTCAACGAATCGTCGGGCGGCTCCCTGGACCCGTCGGACGTGGACTCAGTCCCACCCGCTGTCTCCCCCCGCACTGCAGACGACGCCGAAGTGGCGTCGCGACAAGCTCCGGGGCAGGAGGAGGTGGTCCTGGAGGAGCCGCAAGGCAACCTCCCGGACTCCAGGGTCGAAGGGGACAAGACCCCCCAGGGCTCCAAGTCCGGCTTTGAGCCGGACACCGCGCCGGAAACTTCAACAGTTCCGGACCGCGGCAGGCGAGCTCCTCCCAAGAGGAGCAAGCCTTCTGAGCCAGCGGCTTCCGTCCAACCGGAGACGCTGGACAATCTGCTGGAGGTGCTTGACGACGCCTCCATCGACGAGGGGCACCGTACTATCATGAGTACGGTGATCCAGAGGGTTCAGTCCGCCAAGAGCGGACTGACTGAAGCTTGCGCTAGCCTTCTGACAGGCTTCGAGGTAAGTAAAAATATGTCAAAATATTACCGCATAGACAGTAGCCCCTGATGCTCTATTTGGCGTTCGGAAAGAAAAGCCGAATAGAGGATCTAATAAATTTCGCAGGAGTCTAACGAAAAAGAGTCAATATGCGTATGCAGGCTTCGCTGCTATCCACCGCCGCACTGACTGCGGAGGTGGGTGTCCTAAAAAAGGACCTTGAGCGGACCGAGCAAGAGCTCGGCCTTGCCAAAAGGCAGCTCGAGGAAGAGGGAGGTAACAAACATCCTACAGAAAAAGGTTCCTATAGAAAGGCATGGTTGCAAAAAATAACAGGATTGTACTGCTTATTGTAGGGGCCACGACTGAGGTGGCAACCCTCAAGCAGGCGCTATCTGAGGCCGAAAGGAAATTGGCCGAGGAGCGCACCGAGCGAGAGAAACTTGGGGCTCAGGTCGGCGAGGTGCAGCAAGAGCTGCAGGCTCTTATGAAAAAACATGAGGGCCTGGAGCTTGAGTCAAAGGCGCAAGCATCCGAGCTCGCGTCGGCCGTTGAGACGGCCAAGGGTGCCAAGGCTGAAGCCCAAAAGGCCCTCCAAGAGTTGGAGGAGATGAAAAAGATAGCAGCGGGTAAGGCATTCTTAATGCAAAGTAGGAATATAAAAGTAAACTACTTGTCACTTACCCGAATCCGGAGTTCTCCAGGGGCGTTCGCAGATCTTCCACGCAGCGTATCCGCCGCCGCCGCATTCTACCGAGCTGAAGAGGGCAGCTCGACGGAGAGTGTATTCTAGTCTCAGTATTCTGAGGCCGGACACCCTGTGCCCTTGAGCGACCAGCTTAAACAGCTGGTCGAGCTCCACAAGGCGGCCGAACGAGCCATGAAGGGCTTCATAGTTCGGCTGTGGCCTGGGGAGGCCCTGCCAGGGAGCTATTTCGGGCTGGTGCGGCGGCTGGTGGAGGCCTGTCCAAGGCTCGACGTCGTCAAGCGCTCCGTCTGCATCAAAGGTGCTCGGAGGGCCCTTGCCCGTGCAAAGGTGCACTGGGGTAAGCTAGACGGTGAGAAGCTTGTGAAGGACGGGCCGCCGCCTGGGAAGGAGCATCGCAAGCCCGAGAACTACTACAAGGATGTTCTTGCGGGTGCCCGCCTTGTGGCGGATGAATGTACCAAAGATGTAATTTTTCAACGAACTCGCTCGTGTTTTATCCTGTGCGCTGAAAACTTGTTCATATGCGCCAAGCAATGCTTATTGAATTTAAAATATTATTTTCTGTGCGGCCGTTTATCAAAAATTGAGAGATGGCCAGTCGTCGGCTTCTGCCCCCATGCCACTAGTGCTGGGGTGTTCGGGATAAACCTGAGCGCTCTTTTTCCCATAGTTGGGTCCTTCGAGGGAGGCGCTCAGCACAACGAACCAGGCAATCGGACTATAATGCTTGAACACTCTCACTTAGCCATAGAACTTTATAATTTTAAATTTCGGCGAAGCCCCTAGTTCGGAAGACCGAGTTCGGGGCGCTATCCACGCCTTGGCCGGACAAAGCCAGCTCCTCACTCGAAGCGGCATAAGTCTTTAGGGACTCGAAAAACCTCTCGAACAGCGACCGGTCTCTCGCCTTATCATGACAATCAGTTTAGCTTTCTCCACTGAGGTGCTTAACCCAGCTGAACCGGCGCACAATCGCAGTGGTTCTCCTAGTGCTACCTTAGCCGATATAGCGGAACGTAAGGCACCAAAACATAGGAGCCGGGAAAACCCAACTATTGACCCAAATCATGATTCGGAGCCTATGCATATAGTGCTATAAGTTTGGGGTGCCGCACTTGGGAAAGTGTACGGACTGCTCACACCAGATTAAAGGGTACTGAAGCCCCTGGCGTGTTTGCCGTACCATGGTGTACGGGTGCGATCATGTTATTTAATAAACATATATATGAAAAAAGGATAATGCAAAAATTAGACAAAAAGGCTATGCATTGTTTATAAAGAGGCTAATGATCAAAGCCGAAAGATACAAGTAGTGCGATAAGCAAAAACATATTGGACTATTTAACATGTCCTGACCAGGGGCAGGCCGCGAAATTGTATTCAAAACAGGTATACTGCTCATAACAGAGACCACCTGGGAGTTCCATAATGCGGCATGGCTTGTCTGCCTCCTTGGATCTTGCATCGTTTGTGCGGCAGTCGTAGTGCCGAACAGGTCGTCCGAAGTATGGAGTCCTGAAAGTAAGAGAAAGAAAAAGGAATCCGGCAGCCCCTAGTATGTTTTAAGCCATATTTCGGGCGTGCCGTTATTGTGCCCCTTCCCCTGTGCCCATGGAATTTCGAGGGCGTAGTTATGTACGTGAGGTACTGGTTTCGCTATATCGCGAGGGCTGGGGTTGGGGCCGCATTGCTATGCCTGCTTAGAACGTGCCAGGCGGTCATGTTGTAGGTTACTCCGGGCGCGCTTGGCAGTGTCTGGCTTTTGAACGGCCGGACTGGAGAAGAAGGCTGCTTTGTACTTCTGCTGCGAGAGCCGCCGTGTGCTCCTCCGTACGGAGGGAGCGTTCGGTGTTTCCGTTGACCGTGATTACTCCTCGAGGGCCTGGCATCTTAAGCTTGAGATATGCGTAGTGCGGCACCGCATTGAACTTTGCGAATGCAGTTCGTCCGAGCAGGGCGTGATAGCCACTGCGAAACGGGACTATGTTGAAGATTAACTCTTCGCTTCGGAAGTTATCCGGAGATCCGAAGACCACATCAAGTGTTACGGAGCTTGTACAGTTGGCTTCTACACCTGGTATAACGCCTTTAAAGGTCGTTTTTGTGGGCTTAATCCTTGAGGGATCTATGCCCATTTTCCGCACTGTATCCTGGTAAAGCAGGTTCAGGCTACTGCCGCCGTCCATTAGGACTCTTGTGAGATGAAAGCCGTTGATGATTAGGTCGAGAACCAATGCGGCAAAGCCGCCATGACGGGTGCTAGTGGGGTGGTCCCTTCGATCAAAAGTGATCGGGCAGGAGGACCATGGGTTGAACTTTGGGGCGACTGGCTCCATCGCGTATACGTCCCGTAGCGCGCGCTTCCGCTCCCTCTTGGGAATGTGGGTTGCGTATATCATGTTCACCGTCCGCACTTGTGGGGGAAACCCCTTCTGTCCATTGTTGTTCGGCGGCCTGGGCTCCTCCTCGTCGTCGCTATGCAGCCCCTTGTCTTTATTTTCGGCTCTTAACTTGCCTGCCTGCTTGAACACCCAACAATCCCTGTTGGTGTGATTGGCTGGCCTTTCGGGGGTGCCGTGGATCTGGCACAAGCGGTCGAGAATTCGGTCCAAACTGGACGGGCCCTGGGTATTCTTTTTAAATGGCTTTTTCCGCTGACCGGATTTATAGCCCCTGAATCCGGCGTTAACTGTCGTGTCTTCATTGCTGTCGCTGCTAACGCGGCGCTTTTGCTTATTTCGACGTGTCCTGCCACTTTTGTCCTTGGTATCCGAATTACCAGGGTTTTTTGATAAGTTGTTGCTGCGAGCTAGCCAGCTATCTTCGCCCGCGCAAAAGCGGGTCATGAGTGACGTGAGGGCTGCCATAGATTTCGGCTTTTCCTGTCCCAGGTGCCGGGCAAGCCACTCGTCGCGGATGTTATGCTAGAAGGCTGCTAGGGCCTCTGCGTCCGGACAGTCGACTATCTGGTTTTTCTTTGTTAGGAACCGTGTCCAGAATTGCCTGGCCGATTCCTCTGGCTGCTGGATTATGTGGCTTAGGTCGTCGGCATCCGGTGGTCGCACGTAAGTGCCCTGGAAGTTGTCGAGGAATGCGGCTTCCAGGTCCTCCCAAGAACATATTGAGTCCGCTGGCAGGCTGTTAAGCCAATGCCGGGCCGGTCCTTTGAGTTTGAGCGGGAGGTATTTGATGGCGTGTAGATCATCGCCACGTGCCATGTGGATATGAAGGAAATAATCCTCGATCCATACCGCCGGGTCTGTTGTGCCATCATATGATTCGATGTTTACGGGTTTGAAGCCCTCTGGGATTTTATGATCCATTACTTCGTCTGTGAAGCATAGTGGGTGTGCGGCGCCCCTGTACTGGGCTATATCGCGACGCAGCTCTGAAGAGCTATGTCTGTTGTGTTCGGACCTGCCGGATTTGTTGTATCCGGAGTGAAGATCATCATCGCGTATCGTAGGGCGCCTGCGCGTTCCATAGATCGATCTTGTTTGCCTTGCCTTATCCTCCAGTACATCTTGCAGGTCTGGTGCGTTTCCCGTGCCTTAGTTGTGCGGCGTCGGGGCATGGCTTGTGTGGAGGGCCGAGAGGCCTCTCTGTCGCGGCCGCGAGGTGGCCGGTCTACCATGTCATGCGCTGGTGATGTAGGCGCTTCCTCCTCTGACCGGGGTAGCGGCCTGCGCTTTGGGTAGCTCTTGGAGGGGCGTTCGAGTTCATACTCTTCAGCCGCAAGGACTTCAGTCCATCTATCAGCTAGCAAATCTTGATCAGCTCTAAGCTGTTGTTGCTTTTTCTTGAGGCTGCTTGCCGTGGCTAAAAGCCTGCGTTTGAAACGCTCTTGTTCGGCAGGGTATGATGGTATGACGAATTCGTCGTCATCGAGGCTTGCCTCGTCTTCGGAGGGAGGCATATAGTTATCATCCTCAACCTCTCGGTCTGCCGCTCTCTCATGAGGGCTGGCTTCTCCATCTTCCTGCGCTGAATCTTGCTGGGGAGGGTGTTCTTCGGCGCTATCTGGGGTATTATTATCTCCGGTGCCGGAATCACCGTTTTTTCTTTGGCGGGATTTAGAGCGGCGCCGCTGACGCCGGTGATTTGGCTGCTTCTCGGAGGTGTCATCCCCCGCTGTTCCATCGCCATCTCCATCTTTTGGAGTATCCACCATATATATGTCATATGGCGAGGTGGCCGTCCAGCGCCCTACAGGTGCTGGTTCCTGTTCGTCTCCTACCTCGTCGTCCATACCGTCGAAGTCTTCGGAGCCGAAGTCAAGCACGTCGGTTAAATCATCGACAGTGGCTACCAAGTGGGTGGTGGGTGGGCTTTGAATTTCTTCATCGTCCGTATCCCATCCTCGCTGACCGTAATCCGGCCAGGGCTCTCCTGATAAAGAGAGAGACTTGAGAGAATTCAGGATGTCGCCAAAAGGCGAGTGCTGAAAGATGTCCGCGGCGGTAAACTCCATTATCGGCGCCCAATCGGATTCGACTGGCAGAGGCGCGAGGGGTTCGGAGTCCGGGGAGGAATCCGGACCCTCGGTGTCACGGGTCACGCGGAGTGCCAGGCTGGCGCTTGGCTCGATCGCCTTTGAGATCGCGGCCCCCGAGGTGACGTCCAACCGTTCATCCTCGCTTGGTGCAACGGGCTCCAAGCTAGAGGTCGGAACCGGTGCGGGTGCGGCCTCCAGGACACTGTTCGGAGGCAGAGCTAGATCATGCCCCTCGAGATAGTGCGGCGCGCGTGGCTGTGGCTCGAATCCGTCAAAGATCAAGTCTCCGCGGATATCAGCCGTGTAGTTTAAGCTTCCAAACCTAACTTGATGGCCAGGGGCGTAGCTTTCGATCTGCTCCAGATGACCAAGCGAATTGGCCCGCAGCGCGAAGCCGCCGAAGATGAAGATCTGTCCGGGGAGAAAAGTCTCACCCTGGACCTCATCGTTGTTGATGATCAGAGGAGCCATCGGGCCTAAAGGCGACGACACAGAGGAACTCTCAATGAAAGCACCAATGTCGGTGTCAAAACCGGCGGATCTCGGGTAGGGGGTCACGAACTGTGCGTCAAGGCCGGATGGTAACAGGAGACAAGGGACACGATGTTTTTACCCAGGTTCGGGCCCTCTCGATGGAGGTAACACCCTACTCCTGCTTGATTAATATTGATGATATGGGTAGTACAAGAGTAGATCTACCACGAGATCAAGGAGGCTAAACCCTAGAAGCTAGCCTATGGTATGATTGTGTATGAAGATGGTTGTCCTACGGACTAGAACCCTCCGGTTTATATAGACACCGGATAGGGTTAGGGTTACACAGAGTCGGTTACAATGGCAGGAGATCTTGAGTATCCGCATCGCCTAGCTTGCCTTCCACGCCAAGGAAAGTCCCATCCGGACACGGGACGAAGTCTTCAATCTTGTATCTTCATAGTCTAGGAGTCCGGCGAAGGTATAGTCCAGCTACCCGAACACCCCCTAATCCAGGACTCCCTCACCGGTCGCACCCCTTGTACCTATATATATATATGTGCCTAGTGCACGATCAATCAATTGTCGATGCACCAAATCATTCTCTACATGGTATCTATCACAAGTCGATCTTCCAGCTTCCGCTAACCCTAGCCGCCACCGCCGCCTCGGGACGCCGCCGCCGCGATCTCCCGCCGCCACCACCCCTCCTCCCCGCGCGCCGCCTCCCCACCGCGCGCCTTCACCTTCGCGCCGCGCCGCCCCTTCCCGCTGCGCCGCCTGCCCCAGCCGCCGTGCTGCCTCTCCTCAGTCGCGCCGCCGCCTCCCTCCCCACCATCTCCTCGCCATGTCATCGAACACCTCCTCCTACTCAAACCCCTTCACCGTCGACCCTGCCGAGATCCGCGACATCAACGTCCATGCACGCGTCCCCGTGACCCTCGACGCCTCCAACTCCACGTACTTCGTGTGGAAGACGTACTTCACCCCCCTCTTCCGCGAGAACAATCTCGTGGATCACGTGGATGGCACCGTGGACTCCCGCACCATGGTGGATGACGCCGAGTGGACCGCGATCGACGCCATGATCATCCGGTGGTTATTCACCACCATCTCCAAAGACTTGTTCCACACTGTCGTGAGCGCCGGCGACGACGCCCGCGCCCTGTGGGTCAAGCTGAACAGCCTCTTCACCGACAACAAGCTTCAGCGCCGTGTTTTTTTGCAGCAGGAATTTTTTGACTGTCATCAGGATGAACAGTCCATTGATGACTACTGCCGCTGCTTGAAGACGTTGGCGGATGAGCTTCGCGACATTGGAGCCAAGGTGGACGACGACCTCTTCCTCAGCATGCCCACCGCCGGCCTCAACGAGGACTTCGGCAACGCCGCCTCTAACCTCACCTTGATGCCGGAGCCCTCCTTCCCCAAGTTTGTGGCATACTTGAGGTTGGAGGAGCGCCGGAAGAAGGGGGTCAAGAAGCGTGTGCAGCACCACGCCCTCGCCGCCGGCACCTCCCGCGGCGTCCCTCCATCGACCGCCCCACCCGTGCCGCGCCAGCAGCCGCCGCCACCCGCGCCTCCCGCCCCTCCCGCTGCCCCCAGCAGCCGGGTGGCGGGCGCCGTGACAACCGCCGAGGGGGCGGCCGCAAGCAGCAACAGGCGCGGGGGGGGGGGGGGGGGGGGGGGGTGGGGGGGCTCGTCAGCAGCAGCAGCAAAGTGACTCCCCCATGGACGTACGGCACCAACCCGTGGACCGGCGTCGTCCACGAGTACTCCATGCCGGTCCCTCGGCCTCCGGCTCCGGGCATCCTTGGGCCCCGCCCGGCAGGTCACCAGGCCCTCTTCGCCGCGCAGAACGCCGCTCCCTACAGCAGCTATGGTGACGCCCCCCCCCCCCCCCCCCCCCCCCCCCCCCCCCCCCCCCCCCCCCCCCCCCGCCGCCGACGCCCTCCTATGGGTCCGCGACAGCCTATGGCGTCGCCGCCGCGCTGGCCTATGGGGCCACGCCCGCCTACGGCGCTGCCGCCGGCGCTCCGGCCTTCGGGGCTGCTCCCACGCCGGCCTACGGAGGGTGGTACCCTCCTTAGGTGCCGCCGCGTGGGACCCGGCCTTGCTAGCTGCACTGGACTCCGCCCCATCACCAAGCTCCTATGGTGGCGGTGGTGATTGGTACATGGACTCGGGCGCCACTGCTCACATGACTGCTCATCCCGGTAACCTCACATCTGCCACTCCCGTTCATACTCCCACCCATATCACCGTTGGTAACGGTTCCTCCCTACCCATTACTCACGTCGGTCATATGTCTTTTCCTTCTACTTCCACTCCTGCGCATATGTCTAATGTTCTTGTGTCTCCTGACTTAGTCACTAATCTTGTTTCCGTTCGTCGCCTTGCTCGTGAGAATCCTATAACTGTTGAATTCGATGATATCGGTTTTTATGTGAAGGACGCCCGTACACGGATGGTGCTCCACCGATGTGATAGCCCGGACGAGCTTTATCCAGTGCATCCCTCCGGCGCCACCACCACCCGTCGCCCCGCCGCCTTCGCCGCCAGTGTCGATCTTTGGTATGCCTGTCTCGGTCATCCCATCTCCACCGTTATGTGTCAAATTCTTCAGAGTTTTTCCTTCTCATGTAATAAGGTCGATGATCACACTTGTGAGGCTTGCCGTCTTGGCAAGCATGTTCGTCTTCCCTTTAGCGAGTCTACAAACATTTCCACCTTTCCGTCTCAGTTATTTCATAGTGATGTTTGGACGTCCCCGGTTGCTAGCAACACGGGCTATTTATACTATTTGGTGATATTGGATGATTTTACTCATTATGTGTGGACTTTCCCTCTCCGACGCAAGTCCGACGCTCTTGCCACACTCACCGCCTTTTATTCATATGTCACCACACAGTTCGGTCGTCCCATTCTCGCCTTGCAAACTGACAACACCAAGGAGTTTGACAACGTTGTCGTCCGCAATTTACTTGCGTCCCACGGCACCATCGTTCGCCTCACTTGCCCCTATACGTCTCAGTAGAATGGTCGTGCCGAGCGCGTCCTTCACACGCTTAATGACTGTGTCCGCACGTTGCTCTTCAACTCCTACGTGCCTGCTAGGTTCTGGCCGGACGCGCTCGCGACCGCCAGCCTCCTCATTAACATTCGCCCATGTCGTTCCCGCTGGAACTACACCCCCATCAGCTCCTCTTCGGTGCGGTTCCATCTTATGATGGTCTTCGCATTTTTGGGTGTCTCTGTTATCCTAGCACCGTGTCCACCTCTCCTCACAAACTCGCGCCCGGTCACTCCCTTGCATCTTCCTTGGCTATCCTCCCAACACCAAAGGTTACTTGTGCTATGATCCAGTCTCCCTCCGCGTTTTCACTTCACGGCATGTGTACTTTGATGAGCTCGTGTTCCCGTTTCAGCAGGTACCATCACCTTCGGAGTCTTCTGGTGGACCGCCTAGCCGCGCCCCGGGTTCGTCCCTACCCGTGCTCCCCGCGCCGACGGCCCCTGGCGCTACGGCCCCTGCAGCGGCCCCCGACGCAGCGGCCTCCTCGGCCGCCCCCGCCACGGCCCCCGTCGCGGTCCCCGACGCCGCGGCCCCTGTTGCGGCCCCCGTCGCCGTGCCCCCCTCGGCCGGCCTCGCCGCGGCCCCCACAGCGGCCCCCGTCGTGGCCCCCGTCGTCGCGGCCCCCGTCGCCATGGCTCCCTCGGCGGCTCCCGTCGCCGCGGCCGCACCCCTCACCGGTGTGGTCACTCGGGCTCGGACTGGGAACCTGCATCCCAGCACGCGTTACTCATCGGACGAGTACGCATGCGCGGCTTCTACCTCGACGCCGTCCACGCTCCCCACCTCCGCTCGTGCAGCCCTTCGGGATCCGAACTGGCTAGCTGCGATGCGTGAGGAGTTTAACACCCTGCAGCGCAACCGTACGTGACAGCTTGTCCCGCGGCCACCCCGTGCCAATGTCATCACTGGCAAGTGGGTCTTCCACCACAAGACTCGCCGCGACGGTTCTCTCGAGGGCTACAAGGCGCGTTGGGTGGTGCGTGGCTTTCGCCAGCGCGCCGGCGTGGACTTCACCGACACCTTCACCCCGGTCGTTAAACCGGGTACAATTCGCGCTGTTCTCCAGCTTGCTGTTTCTCGCGCCTATCCACCAGCTCGATGTGGCTAATGCTTTCTTGCATGGCCATCTCGACGAGCAGGTGTTCTGTCAGCAGCCGACTGGTTTCGTCGACACCGACTACCCGGACCACGTGTGCTTGCTCTCCCGTTCTCTCTACGGGTTGAAGCAGGCACCTCGGGCCTAGTACCAGCGGATCGCGGCCTTCCTTCAGCAACAGGGGTTCCGTTCCACACGGTCTGATGCCTCCCTATTTGTATACCACTAGGGCCCCGCCACCGCGTACCTCCTACTGTACGTCGACGACATCATCCTGACTGCGTCCTCGCCAGCGCTTCTTCAGCAGATCACAGCTTGCCTCGGCACAGAGTTCGCCCTCAAGGACTTGGGGGCTCTCCACTACTTCCTCGGCATCGAGGTAGTGCGCCGGGCTATTAGCTTCTTCTTGCACTAGCAGAAGTACGCCTACGAGCTTCTGGAGCGAGCGGGCATGCTTAACTGCAAGCCCGCTTCCACGCCTGTCGATACGAAGGCTAAGGTGTCCGCCGCCGAGGGCTCTCCGGCGTCCGATGCTCCCTTCTACCGCTCCATCGTCGGTGTGCTTCAGTACCTCACACTGACGCGTCCGGACATTCAGTATGCTGTCGAGAAGGTGTGCCTTCACATGCATGATCCTCGTGACACCCATTGGGCTCTCGTGAAACGTATACTTCGGTACATACGTGGCACCACAACCATGGGTCTCACCCTGACGGCCTCGCAAGACACCAGCCTTGTCGCCTACTCCGACGACGACTGGGCTGGGTGTCCCGACACTCAACGCTCCACTTCCAGCTACTGCGTCTACCTCGGGCCCTCTCTGATTTCTTGGTCGTCTAAATGACAACCCACGGTCTCACGATCGAGAGCCGAGGCCGAGTATCGGGCCGTGGCCAATGCCGTCGCGGAGTGTTCCTGGCTACGACAGCTACTCCAGGAGTTGCTATGTGAGGTCACCAAGGCGACGCTCGTCTACTGTGATAACGTCTCCGCGGTGTACCTTGCTGCCAACCCTGTCCATCACCGACGGACGAAGCATATTCAGCTTGACATCCACTTCGTTCGGGAGCACGTAGCACTTGGTCGTGTTCGTGTTCTCCATGTGCCCACCAATCAGCAGTTCGCCGATGTCATGACGAAGGAACTACCCACCTCGACTTTCGAGGGCTTTCGGTCCAATCTTTGCGTCACCGGCGATGCTTCGACTGCGCGGGGGGGGGGGGGGGGCGGGGGGGGGGGGGGGGGGTCGCACCCCTTGTACCTATATATATATATGTGCCTAGTGCATGATCAATCAATTATTGATGCACCAAATTATTCTCTACATTGTTGATGTGAGATAATGTCCGCTGGGTGGCGTTCCTCGCTCCTCGATGCCCCGGCGATATGCCGTGGGCGTGCCTGATTGCCCCCGCGAAGGTAGGGTCCACCCCTCCTACGCTTCTTCCTTAGCCCGTTTCTTATTGTTTTTAAATTTCCTGTCTTGCAGCGTTCGTCTATGGCGGCTGCGGCATCCGCCCGCCCCGTCGGCTTCCACCGCTGGCTGTCTTCGTACTACATCGTCCTCCATGCCTTGCAGATCTACCTCGCGCCCCTTCCCCTCCCGTAACCGAATCTGAAACTGCTGCCTTAAAGGCCCACTATCGACCTCCTGTTGTCATAATGGTGATGATGGTAGTTAATGTCACATCCCTAGCCTTGCCATGCACTTGGACTAGCTTGGTTGCTGCATCATGTTTAACTTTCATGGAAATTTGAAATGGGGATGTTCAAACCCTAGCATCAAAAGGAATTCAAATAGGTGCAACCAAAATATTTTTCAATGATTTCAAAATGCCCTTTAAAAATGTTCATCATTTCTGGATCAAGGTGTAAGCATCTACCAAAAATGGTTCACATTTTTGTAGGACATATTTGGGGTTTGAATTAATCCAAACATATTTGAATTAGAGCTATTTAAATGCTATATATATTTTAGATGCTCCAAAAATGTTGGAAATTGTTAAGGGTCACTGGAATAATTCAGAAAGCACCCATAATTATTTCCAGGATTTTATGAAATGGTTTAGCATTATTACTAAACAAGAACAGAAAAACATAAAATAGAAAAACAGAAACAGAGAGAATTAGAGAGGACAGAGAGAGAATTACTCACCTGGGCCTTACCTGTGCTGGCCCAGCACTGTTGGCCCAGGCCAGTCATCGCCTACCTCCTGCCAGGAGGACAGCGCGCGCGTGGCCGACGCGCGTGAGCCCGAGCCTCCACCTCCTGCTTGCTTGCCGCCCTCCCCCCCCCCCCCCCCCTCCCCCCCCC
Organism: Triticum urartu; assembly: GCF_003073215.2. Lineage (NCBI taxonomy): Eukaryota > Viridiplantae > Streptophyta > Magnoliopsida > Poales > Poaceae > Triticum > Triticum urartu. The sequence continues at coordinate 710,932,232 of NC_053024.1, read as the reverse complement.
CCCCCCCCCCCCGACGCGCCTACGAGCGCCACGGCACCCCCCTGACCGCCCCTCTCTCTCCGGACCTCCTCCTCCTCCTCTGCTCTCTCTCTCTCCCGCGATCGACCACGAGACCCGAGAGTGCCGACGAGCACCACCGCGGCCCTCGTCCACCCCTCGCCTCGCCGATGCTTCCAGAAGAACCGTCGCGCCTTCCTCTTCGCCTCCACCAACCCACGTGACGCCGAAAGCCCCGTAGCACCGTCCCCGCCGTCGTCTTCTTCCTCCAGACGCCAGAGATCGGCTTCGCGGTTCCGCCACACCGGACCTTCCCCGAGCCGCTGACCTCTTCAACGTGATCGCTGTGAGCTTCCGCGCTGAACCCCTCTCTTCTCCCTCGCGTTCGCGAGCTCCAGGATGCAACTCCGCCATGGCCGAGAGCTCGGCTCCACCGCGCATGTCGCCGCCGTCGTTCTAGCCACCGCCGCTCGCGTCCGAACCTATAAACGCACTCAGCGCGTTCCCAGGAACCCGTAGCACTCGCGGGTTCGCCCTGCCGTGCCCTGTAGCGCTGCCTCCGAGCACGCCCGAACTCCGGCCGCCGCCGAGGTCGACGCCGTGCCCAACTCCGGCCACCTCGCACCCTCCCCCTGCCACAGATGGATGCGCACGAGCCCCAGCTCCTCGTAGGTGGGCTCAGCCATCGATTTGGTCGCCTGTGGGCAATTCCCGAAGCCCTCCGCCGTCGCTGTCGTCGCCGGTGACGAGCTGTTGACCTAGTCTGGCGGGTTTGACCCAGCTTGACCGGGGTTTGACTTTCCCCCTGACTCACTGACACGCGGGCCCGGCCCTACTAATTAATCTAGGATTAGTACTAATTAAACCAGGATAGTTTAGTTAGTAACTGACACGCGGGACTCACTGGTCAGATTTGACCTGGGCCGCTCCGTTGACCGCTGACGTCAGCGTGATGTCATGATGACGCAGTAAATCATTTACTGGATTTTTTTAATTCTAAATAACCAGAAAATCCAAAAAATGATTTGAACTTCAAAAATTCATAGAAATTCAACCGTAACTCCAAATTCAAAGATTTATATATGAAAAATGATCAGAAAAATCCAATCTATCCATCTGTACCATTTGCATGCATGTTTGAGCAAGTTAACCTCACTGTTTAGGATGAAACATGATTAGGGCAAATTTCATAATAGGTTTGGAGTTGGAATTTGATGTAGTTTTGAATTCCACTTCAATTAAAATGACTTTATGTTGCATTAGCCCAAATCACAGCATATTGCCATGTCATGATCATGCATCATATTGTTGCATTGCATTGATTGTGCTCTTTCTTGTTTGCCGGTATTTGTCCCCTCTCGGTAGACGCTACTCCGACGCTGTGATCGTTGACACTGATGAAGACTCAATGTTATCTTCAGAAGTGCCAGGCAAGCAAAACCCCCCTTGTTCATTCCGATACAATCCCACTCTCTCGCTCCTGCTCTCTTTTACTGCATTAGGACAACAACGCTTCAACTGTTACATGCTGCGGTAGCTGAACCCCTTTCCTCTGCATGACCTGTCATTGCCACAGTAAATAGATGAAACCCACTAGCATGAGTAGGAGTTGTTTGAGCCCTGATGTGCCTACTCATTCATGCTTGTTTGTCATGCCTGCTGTTGCTTAGAGTTGTGTCAGGTCTGATTCATCGGGGATCAATTGGGAAGTTGTGAACATGTCCTACTGTTGAGAGCTAAGTGTGTGAACACGATTTGGTAAAGGTAGACAAGTGTGACACCCGTGGCCCGGATTCACACGCTGTTGACCGACATGCTCGAGGTTGATTCATGTATGCCTGTCCTCATGGGTTAGTGCCGCTTTGGGTTCACGACTAGCCATGTCGGCCCGGGTTCTTTGTCATATGGATGCTAGCAACACTGTCATATGCGTGAGCCAAAAGACGCAAACTGTCCCGGGTCAGGTAAGGTGGCACCCGTGGGAATACCGTGCGTGAGGCCGCAAAGTGATATGATGTGTTACATGCTAGATCGCTGTGACTTAGGATCGGGGTCCTGACAGTTAACCTCACGGGTGATGATCAGGGGCGGAGCTTTGTTGGGGCCCAACTGGGCCACGGCCCGCCCAGGATTTTTGCAGTTTTTTTTAATATGCAGCTTTGGAGTCCAGCCCACTTGCAGTCCACTAACGCAGGGCACGGATTGATCCAATAGTCTCTCGCACGAGCATGTAGTCTGTAGCAGTGGCGTCGGCCGGCATCTCTCGCCGTCTCGAGGTAGCATCGGCGTCGCTACCGTCGTAGCGAGCAATCGGCGACATCCTCCAGGCCACGCCGTCGTGCTGCCCCACTGTGCACCTTGCTCCATCGCATACGACTGCTCTCCTCTTCCCAACGTTCTACAGGGTGCCTGATTCTTTTTTAACTCAAAAATTGTTCCTTATATCTATGCAAATTGCAACGTTGGTAGCCACGGGCAGGGCCACTCACACTCATAGAAGAATTGATTTGTTTACAATTGCTTCATTACATAGCCTGATTTTCTCACTCAATTGACTACTTAATTGTTCTTTACATTTTGCAGATTGCAACATAGATTTCACATTCAGAAGTTTTAAAAAATTGTGCTCTTCTTTAATCTGGCCCGCCCAGCTTTTTCTTTCAAGCTCCGCCATTGGTGATGATGGTGATTAATTTGCGGTGTTCGTGCGTTACCCCAATCTCTCGCTCTTCCTTCTATATTATGCCTCGCATCATCCCTTCTTTCATGCTCTGTGTCGTCTCTCCACCATGTCCGTTGCGGTGTTGCCTAGGTCTATTCTTGCTGTCTATTCATCTTACTCCTAATTCTTCTACATGTTTTCTTAGGTACGGAACTTCCCTCCTTCGTTGCAGGTTCGCAGTGCTCATTCGCTAGGATTTCCTTGTTGGAATTGCTCGTGGCTGTGTGCGTTACACCCAATTGCAAGCATGGCTTCTGGACAGGTTCGACAGCCGACTCATTCTTACATATTGTTGCCTTATCATCATCTACTATGTTTTTCTTTGTTATTGTGATTTTAATTGTTAATTTTATGCGATTTGTTTGATTTTCATTCCAACCAGCCACATCCATTTTGTCTCTTTACTTTCCTTCTGTTTGTTTCAAATTTCGTATAATTTGTTTGTGACACATGTTGTACAATAAAAATGCCTAAACGTTCTCGATTGCAAGACCATGGAAGCGATGTGTGTCAGCCACATTGCGGTAGCGGACCAAGTAGAGTCCTGCCCCAATGTAAGCGGGCAAGGATTAACGAACCACTTAATATGCACAATTCAATTGGACGGCCAAAAACAAAGAGTATGTTAATTCACCTCCACTTGTGCTGCCTTAAAGCATTTTCTTTACCTTGCTAATCATCTTATATACTGCCAAACAAGAATATTTAGACTGCAGGCATTTGGTCCCTCATGATTCCTTGTGGTGCTTGTATGAATTTCCCCATACACTGTAAAATACCAACAGTTGAAAGATTAGATATCCCAAGTGAATGGATATGGGAACGTACTGAGTAATTCTGGAAAAAAGGTGCGAAACTGGTGAAAAAATAGGCCGTGTATACTATGTCCATCCATCAGCCGGTGAGCGTTTCTATCTTACGATGTATCTTTTCATGACAATCATTTTGCATTGTAGTGTAGAGGATGAGTGTGCATTTTATAACAAATACTACTCTTACATGACTGATGATATCCAGCATAGGTACCATGTTAATGAGAAAGGCCTTCATTATGGGGAGCTACCCTTCCAGGTCAATAGCGTGACAGCAGTCGACCAAAAACCAAATGTCTTTTGAGTTCAACTAACTGTCTTCTGGTTCAAACAAAAGCATACCGAAAGAAGTAAAGTACATCTAGCCAACCATCAGTACCAACCCTCAAGGTAATATTCCCTTGTACTACAAGTATTTAGATTTTCATATATGTCATGTCACTATCATAATTTCTTGATCTAATTAAGCAGGATATTACAGAAGAACATTCTGCATGAGTTGCTGTTGATAACGACAAGCTGGTCAGTATTCCTTCAGTTTTCTTCTCACGCTGTTATCTTACAATTGGTACTTGCCTCATACATCTACTTGCAAAATAGAATAAGCCGGAAACTGGCGAGAACTCCAACCCCATTCAAACTGATGAAATCTCAGTCCACTCCTCAGCTGCCACAGCAGAAATATCTCCACCTCTAACCATATTATCTATTCGCTCTGTACCGAAATACTTGTAGTTGGGGGAAACTAATACAAGTTCTCCCAACTACAAATATTTCGGTACAGAGGGAGTAAACTTTATTCTATATAGTATCATCCTCTGCTTATCTTGTACCGTACAATATTCTCTTCTAACTGTTAGACTCCTGAGCCACAAATGCACCTGACTAGACAATCCCCAGAAGCTACCAACGATAGTGGAACCAAGGGAAAGAGAAATTCTACCAAGAGGTTTGTTCCCCAGCTGCCAATTCAACACATTACTGATTGCTGTAATATCTGCAAAATGACTTGAACTCACACTTCACGTGCCAATTACAGGACATCAACAGATGGGAAGAAGTCTGCTGCCCAAAAGAAACTGAACACAGGTGCCCTGGAACAGAATGCCACTTGAAGACATAAGATTCAAAAATAAATGAAGGAAGAGAACAAGATTCCCGTGCCTTCGCGGATCAAAATATTAATGTTTGCCTGAATAAGAAAACCTGTCATTGTATTCCTCAGCATCCACTTCAGTGTTTGCCATCTGCCCAACGGCCTTCACAAGTCTACCGGACGTGTTTTCTTCTTTTCTGCTAATAACAATATGTACGAAGCACTGAAACGACCTTCATGCAACCAGCAACTATACTCTACTCTTCCTCCATCAATCTTCTTATTAAGAATTTCGGCCAAAATTACATTCTGATGGATAGGGCCAATCCCAAGTTATCTGTGAATTTGCAGCCAACGTGTACACAAAATTTAGAAAGAAGAATCAACAACAAAATGGCAAATATATAATCACGTCAAACTATTACCTATGGCCACCGCAGCCATGGATCTATCTTGCTTTGTCTCACGCTAACCCACAAGGGACTTGCAAGAAGTATATAGCACCAGGCAGGTCATTATAAAGAGCAAACCAACTCACAGTTTTAAATTAAATTCATTAACTTCCCACTACCATTCAAGTATCAGTTACGGTTAGGAACTTAGGACAACCTTTTGCATTCATCTTTAATAGGATTTTATATCTATGTATTAAAGACTGACAAATCACACCAACCACCGAGTTGGCAATTTTTTTTACAGATTTACCAAAATATTTATTCGCAGATACAAATATATCAGAAAAAGGCTATTTAGGAACCAAATTGAAGGGAATTTTTACGCCATTATTAACCATGGTATACAAACTAAAATCAACTACCATCACACTTATCATTTTTATAACATACCATGGAATTTTTTCAAAACTGACATATCTTTTCAAACAATCTCTTTTATTACATCAAATATGGACGGACGCAGCAACGCGCGTCTTCATGGTCTAGTATAATGTACGATACATCAATAGGAGTGAATTTAGAGGAGTAGATCTATGACTCTTCGTGCCTGATCAGCCCCTTGAGCGAAACCTATAGAGATATTCAAGACAAAGCTCGCTAAACATGTTCCAGTACAAAAAGCTATAACCCCCACAACAATTATGACGACATGGGCAGGGCCCGTCGGCCGAAAGTTGATACCGAGGAGAATCACGGTGACTGTTACCAAGAAGAAGGCGACCACGCCCAAGAACCATAAGAAACAGTATCTACTTTGCTGAACCGGCTCGGCTACCGCGACGTCCTCAGCGTCGGCGCCATTAGGGTTTCCGCGGAGGATGGCGTCGAACCTTTCCTTCCATGCCCAGAATGCGTACCGGCTGGGCTCCGGCGCCACGACAACCCCGCCATTAGAGTTGGGGTTCTCGATGTCAGCCATTGATGGCCAGATAGATGGATGTCCAGAGCTCGATCGATCAACAAGAAAATTTGTTACATAGAGTACACGTGATTATTATTAGGATACGTACATATACGTAGAGGCCGGCCGGATGGGAATAAATAAGGGGCTGTTCGGGTCCCCGCCAAAAAGAAAAAAAAAGGGCTGTTCGGGATTACGTACTATCCAAAAAAAAAAACCTTGAACTCTATTCTACGAGTAGTATTCGATCTTTGGGTAAGGGGTTAGGGCGGTTTGAGTCCATCTCCTACACGCAAGCCAGTATAAAAAAAGAACAATTTTGCCTCTTACATAAATAGTTACGTGCATGCATAGGAGAGATCGTTCAAATCAAGCACCACAATAAACACGTACCCTTGGATCGAGCAGTACAATGGCAGGAGGTAGATGCCGTTTCAGACAGCGTGTGTGGTAGGGTAGAAACGTTCGCTTGTGAAGGAGGCTGCGCATGGCGGGCCCGGCGGTTTGGCCCAGAGGCAGCGGGCGGGTGGGAGGAAGAAGAAAGCCACAGGGGAGGGGCAAAAATGATCGATGCAACAGAGTTTTTGGACCAACTTACATATGTGGACGACCCTTATCGGTCGGATGACGCGAGGAAACTATCCGTCCCCTTCCAAGCTATTCGATTCACGCCCTACAAACCGTCCGATCAACCATTCCGTGTGACCCACTGTTTTGCAACATAGGTCATGTTGCACTTGTTGATCTGTGTCGCGTTAGTTCGTCTGGATGTAGGTGGACGTTTGCAACATGGGGCATGATGGAAACGCTAAAATAAGCCATGTTGCAGTCACATTCGGCTTGCATAATTGCAAACATGTGGGCCTTTGCACCCATTGCAAGATGGACCATGTTGCGGTGAACAAATTGTGTTATTTGTGAACATGAACCATGTTGCGGTCACCTCCAATAGCAACAATTGACAGCATCGAACATGTAGTTCGCCGCAGATCCACCTCTGGCTTGCAGCATCCCCCGCGGTGAGCGTTGGCTGTTGCTCCTCTCCGAAGAAGCCGTGCTGCTAAAGGGGAGGATGTTGTGCCACTAATGCAGCGCTGACATCTGCAACAACGGCTTGTGGCGACTTCATTGCGCCATCGCCCTTTGCAACAGGAGGCATATCGGCCATGAGGGGAATATTCTTCGTCACGATTCGCTTGGTGAGGGGGCGTGTGCCATCTAGTTGGGCAGCAGCATTTGAGGGAGGAGCATCCAACGGCATCCTGGTTGTGAGAGATGAAGGATTGGAGGTTGCAGAGAGGACTTGAGGACATGGAAGGAGACAGAAGGGTACATGGGTGTACATATATTTCTGCCCAAAGCATTGAAGTACTATAGGTATATACTTCGAACATGTTTGTACCATATACTAGCTGTAATAAATTCAAAAATATTGTTCTATTCAGGCATTCAGCCTAGCATCCTATCCTCCTTTACATTATCTAACTCTCTTCTCACTCTTTCCTCCAAAAAAGCAAAAATGCTACACCTATGTAATGTTCTACGAAACCTTAGGTAAATCTTTTGCGCGTTAATACCCCCGCATTTAAGGGTGGGCATGCGCCCCCAACTAAGCCCAATATAAAACAGCCACGTGGGATCGTACGTAAGTTACATATAAATATTTATGTAGGTGTAGCTTTACTCCGAAAAAAGGCCACTATCTAGGATTAATCTAGGCAGACAAAGAGCCCATCTGTGTTGAGCCCCTACTTGGCCGGGGGAGTTCCAGAGGTACCAGGCTAGGTTACACCATCTTTTGTTTGAGAGCTTAGGACCTAGAGCTACTAGCGATGGGCGATGTTGGTGCCGCCATTTGACAGCGATTGCGACAGGGTGTGTGAGATGATGTATTTTGCATAAAATACTTTGTCATGGATGGGGCGGCCGTTGTATGCTAGCTGCGTGCCCGCGGCGGCGGCAGGTCAGATCAGACCTGACCACAACTGCGACGGCGGCATGGTGGGCCTTGTCTCCGGTCAGATCTAATCCAACCGGTACAGCTTGCTCCATGCGCGGCGGCGGTGAGCGGTGGTCGTCCCCTGCACACGATGCTGAATGGAGGGTCCTTGAGCGGATCCGGGTGAAAACCCTACTCTTGGCACGTTGCCAAGGTTGGTGATGGCGGCATTTTTCTGCGTCTTCCCCTTCTTAAAGGCGTCATCGTGGAGCAGCTCTAGACCCCTATCTGCTACCTCCAGTGGAAACCCTAGATCAATCGATTGGATGATGGAGGCCCTCATGTGTCTTACCCCTCTTGATGGCATCATTCTTGAAGTTGTGCATAGGCTCAAGGGACCAGTGGACGACATCTGCGGTGGATCGGCGTTCCCTGTGATGCGTTGATGTCGTGGAGTCCCAGCGGCGAGGCGCGGCAACTCGGCAACGGATGCATGCTGATGAACACGCGTAGGGAGGAGGCGTTGTCCGGCGCCGTGGGGGCATCGACGGCAAGCCTGGCAAGGTCGATGCCTCAGTACCTGCTCTAAAGATGGATTGATGGAAGACGGCGGTGACGATCTATGAGTGCGTCGGACCGGTTTGTGCCCCAGACCCGGTACGTGGCTTGGTCGGGGCCTCCGGCCTTACATGTTAGGCTAGGTGAGAAGTCCGGGTATTCGACTCACTGAAAGAGCTAGATATCGACTAGAGGGGGGTGAATAAGCGATGTTTATGAAAGTCTTCAAAACATGGGAGTTTCGAAGACAAACAATAGAAATGATCCTATTGATATGCAGCGGAAGGTAGACTACACTAGGCAAACCATAGTCAAGTATTCAATGAAGTGAAAGCACGAAGACTAATAGTAGCTAGGCAGTATGGATCAGGATGGAAGATAATATGAAGCCAATCAGGACAAATAGTCACACAGTGAAGTCAAACAAATAATGTAAGCAGGCAATGACTTCGCGAAGACAAACTGAAAGTAAAGACAAGGAAGATATAAAACCAGTAGCTTGGAGAAGACCGTGATTTGTTCGACCAGTTCCAGTTGCTGTGACAACTATACGTCTGGTTAGGGAGGCTGAGATTTAACTCAGAAGATTGCGTCTTCACCTTATTCCCCTTGAGCTAAGGACACGCAGTCCTCGCCCAATCACTCTGGTAAGTCTTCAAGGTAGACTTCCAAACCTTCACAGACTTCGTTCATCGGCAATCCATAATGACTCTTGGATGCTCAGAACGCGACGCCTAACCGGCTAGAGGATTCACAGTCCTCAAGTGTAACAAGTCTTCAGATCACGCGGACAGAAAGACTTCAGTGATGCCTAACACTCTTTGCCTTTGGGTGTTTTGGGCTTTGTCCTCGCAAGGATCTCTCTCTCAAATGCTTCGGAGGTGGGTTGCTCTCAAACAACAAAAGCCGTGCACTAACTCTGAGCAGCCACCAATTTATGGTGTAGGGGTTGGGCTATTTATAGCCACTAGGCAACCCGACCTGATTTGTCCGAAATGACCCTGGGTTACTAAGGAACTGACACGTGTACCAACGGTCAGATTTCAAACACACGCGGTAGCTTGACTTGGGCTACAAGTAAAGCTGACTTATCCTCTTCTGGATAAGATTTGCTCTCATTGTCTTCGCTCGAAGACATAGGATTTGGTTGAGCATCACTTCAGTCACTCTGACTTAGTTCACATGGATCCCACTTAATAGTACGGTGGTTCCTATGACTCAACAAAGAAGAAAAGGAAACAACGAAACAACTAAGTCTTCGCGCTCCATAGTCTTCATGCGATGTCTTCTCATGTCATAGTCTTCAATGTGAATATCTTCACATACCACCATTATCTTCAGTGTGTTCACACATTTTTAGTGGTCATCTCCGGTAGGTAAACCGAATCAACGAGGGAACACTACCTATGTTATCCTGCAATTCTCACAAACACATTAGTCCCTCAACCAGGTTTGTCGTCAATACTCCAAAACCAACTAGGGGTGGCACTATATGCACTTACAATCTCCCCCTCTTTGGTGGCTGATGACAAACCGGTTGAAGTTTTCAACAGGGATAAAAGTATGTGAAATTGTAAAGGATTAAGGTATTGTCTTCATAAGTAGCAAAAGGCTCCCCCTGAAGATGTGCATATAAGTATTTTGCTTTTGGAATGGAAATGCACATGGCAGGTTGTACTTGTGGAGATCCTATTCAACTTATGAAGACAATTCATCATGCATAAAAGATATAACGGAGATAATGATATGCATGAAAAATGGACGTCTGCAATATGACTTCATGTGGGATTTATCATCACACATGCGGAATTTATCATCGCATCACAGAATAGCAGAAAAAGTAGCAGACGACCATCAAGTTTAAGTGTTACAACTCAAAGAACAAAATGTATCAAAAGCGAGAGTTGTAAACACTAGGCAAAAGTATAGCAACCACCCATATGGACCTGCTTGAAGACTATCAACGCATATGCTTCTCCCACTTTTGTCAGTAAGGACCAAAAAGGTTTGAAGACATAGAGCCTCTACTCGTTCCCATGTGGAGTAGGTGAAGCAGCAGGGTCGTCGTTGAGGTTTGGTGGTGCAGAAGAACTTGGTGCCGTGTCGATATGCGCCGAAGTTGGAGGTGGTGAAGTAGCATCATCTTGGTCATCAATGACTCTGGCATTGACAGTTGCTGCGGAAGAGGAGTACCCAGAGTCTTCGAGTGAGGGAGTTCGATGTAGTACAACATTTTTGGGAGGAGTGGAATCAAACTTGAATCTTTCAGTGAAGCCATCGTCTTGAAGATCAGCTTCAGCACTGAGCAAAGTCAAACTCTTCCACGATCTCCTACAGGTTTCATGAGTGACAAAGGCATTCTTGGTGGCAAGGTTGCGAATGCGATTAACATCCACCAAGAGGCTTTGCATTTGACGCTTGAGCCAGTCGTGATGCTTATCTTGTTTTTGATGCAGGACGACGAGAAGCTCTCGGTCATTGAGAACACGAGAACGCTTCCGAGGCCTATGAGCAATTGTGCTATCAGTGGCTTCAGTATGGGCACGGTGAGGTGCACGTGTATTGCCAGCCAAAGGATAAACACGAGTGACGGCCTGAACTCCTTCAATGGGCTGAGTGAAGCTTTGGCGATCAATGTTGTGAAGATAAACAGGCTCCTTAGCAGGTTCTGGGTAGATGGCTTCGACAGACATATCAACCTCTGGCAAGAATATCAAATGGTTGCGAGCAGACGGCTGATAGTTGATAGCAGAATGAAGCTTGATAAGACGCATAACCCAATGAGCATAGAACTTCAGACCAAAGATGTTAGATCCAGATGCAGCCAATTGCCTGATGAAGAAGTCTTGAGCATTGAAGCTGATGCCATCGAGAATGTAGAAGACCAATGTCTTCATTGCTCCTTCAAGCTTTGTTGTAGAAGAATGTCCTTTGACAGGCCATAGAGTTCGCCGGATGATATGATAAATGGTGCGGGGCAGATACTCTAGGTCTTCAACAAAGAATTCCTTCGGATATTCAGCGTCGCGAGGCAGTGGCTTCATCATGCTCAGCATTTGGCTCTTATTTGGCTCAGGCTTCTGGAAGATGCTCTCCAAAGCATTGCAGTGAAGCTGACAACAATGCTCGAAGAGCTCACCTGGAGTGGGCAGGCTAGTTAGCTCAATGATATCAAGAGCTTTGGCTTCGTGATGGATATTGCCTGTCATCCACTCAAGGATCCAAGTCTTCGGATCCCTGTTGTAGCCGCGAATGTGGAGGGTAGCATAGAATTGTAGCAGAAGCTCTTCGTTCCAATGCTCTTTATTAGTCACAAAATTCAGCAGAGTAGCATCTCTAAAACAATCAAGGGCTTCTTCTAGGTAGGGCAAGCCAGCAATGCCTTCACAATCTAGACGCATATGGGGAAAAATGCGCCCTTGATCATATAGAACACAGGAATAGTAATTGCGCTGCTGATAGCTCCAGAATCGATTAGATGAAATTCCTGGCTTGGAGTAGGGGTTCTTGGCACTATCAAAGAAAGTGTTGTGCGCAATGAAGCTATTTGCATTAAAGGACCCTGGTGAAGTTGCAGTACCTGGAAACCTTGGCAACCTTGGCTTAGGATTCTGGACCTGAGGCCTGTGCTCGACATGATAGTCAAATTGAGGACCAGCAGCAGGTGGAGGAACCAGAATGGGCAATCTAACAGTAACCAACTGACCATGATCAAATGCTTGCTCGATGGTGTGTGGCCTTGGAGGCGGTACAGGAGCAGTGGCAGTGGCATTAACTTCAGGCTGCAGATTTGCATCAGGTGCAGCATTGGCTTCAGGTGCATTCACTTCTGGCACCGTATTAACTTCAGGTGCCACATTAGCTTCAGCCATGACAACGTCATTGGCTTCAGTGTTGGTGTTGGTGGTCGCCTCGATGTTATCAACCTCCACTCGAGTAGCCGGAGGGTCGGACACGTTCTCCTCGAGAACAACTTCTGGGTTGGACGGGGGTGTAGCAACACGTTCTTCTTCATCTCTTGGTTCTTCTTGTTCATCGGCTGATGCAGCTGGAATGTCTTCAGCCGCATTGGCTTCAGATACAGAGACGTTCGCGGATGGAGAGGCTTCAGGAAACACTTGGTGTGATACTGAGTGGTGGTGCTCTTCTTCTTCTGGAATGCTCGATTGAGTGACTAGTGGCCTTGGTCCTTTACGAAGCCTGCGAAATGCGGGTGACGCTTGTGGAGAGGGAGTTGGATGGGCCACAAAGTCGTCATCATCAAGCACCGAAGAGGTGACTTGAGTTGGGGGAGTACTTGGTGAATCTTCTTCACGGGTGGAGTCTTGAGGGTGATCAGCCCATGAGGCATGTTGTGCAATTAGCGTCAGAGGACGACCAATGCTCATAAGTTCGCTGTTCATGAGAATAGGCGATGATACCGTTGGGGGCTCGATCTGAGGAAGGACTTCATCATCATTTACATTGTCTTGGGGACTAATGTCTTGAGCTTCAGGAGCCTCTTTGGTAGCAGGCTCATGAACTATTAAACGACGCTCTTGGTGTGCAGACGCAGGACGAGCAACTGAAATTGGCTCGACAACAAGGGGCTCTGTGGGAGCAGCCCGATCTCTCTTCTTGGTTTTTCTCTTCTTGATTGGTGGAGCGTCATCAGTGGTGTTCTTGGACTTGCGCTTTCTGGCTTTGGCTTCGGCTATTCTTGTTTTCTTGAGTTCTGAAGCCACTGTGGGGACCTTAGGCTTCACGCCTGTCATACTGGCGGGGAAGACAATGCTAGGTTCTTCCTGCCTGGATGCTTCAGCTGGGGCCACAGTAGGCTTCTTCTTCTTGGCAGCCATTTTGGGGTCGATGCCAGGACGCCCAAGAGCCTTGCGCTTCTCAGCTTCATTGTAAGCTTGAACACATTTGGCAGCAAGATGTTTCATGCGCTCTCGTGAACCTTTGGCTTCTTCACGTTTCTTGTGAAACACCTCCTTGAGCTCATGCAGCATTTGCTTGAAGTTTTGGACATCTGTCACGCTGAGCTTGGCCATATGCTTCTTGAACTGGGCCTTTTCATAGTCAATCGTGTGCTTCAGTTCAACAATTCTCTGAGCAAGAGCCAGCTCAGGAGCAATGGCTCCATGGAAGGAGACGCTGGAGCCAATCGGGAGTTGAAGATCATCAAAACTGAGGTTGGGGCTGTCAAACCAATCATCAATGAACTTGTTCAAAATTTCCATATCGAAGAGGGGAAGATCGTTGAAGATTTCCGCCTCCTGCTTGCTCTTTATCAGCTGCTCAAGAGCATCATCGCCAAGATCGTCGTCACTAGACAGATCAATGGCTTCGTTCTCATTCCTCAGAACAGCAGCTGGGGCCAGTGCTGGACCAGAACTCTTGACAATTTTCTGTTGGGGCTTCTCTTTCTTCTTGGAGACGCGAGATAGATCTTCAGAATGCACACTTGGTGCAGGAGGAGCAGTGGCCAGTGGCTTCACACGCGAAGCGCTTGGTGCAGCAGCAGGTTTCGAAGCCTTTGTTTTCTTCTGCTTTTGAAGCTTCGGTGGAGAAGGAGCATCATCAGAATCAGCTTCATCTCCAGACTGATCTACTGCTGCCCCCTAAACAGCAATGTGAGTGAGAAGACCTTCGAGATTGTAGAAGGGCCCGACGATATTGGGTTCAGCATCACGGGTGCCATCAGCCCGAGGAGCAGATGGACCGGGGTTTAAATCGAGTCCAAGTGCTTTCTTGTTTTTGACGGTAGAGTTCTTGGCAAATTGGAAGTTACGCTTTAACAGATTGTCTTCAAGGCACCATAGCAGAGAAGATGGGTCGGCATTCTCTGGCTGTGGTCCGCAAACCATGCAAGGATAGAAGCCTTGAGCAATTGCTTCAGCTCTATTCCTAGGTGGAAGATTTCTGTAGAGAATATCTCCCCAAGGTCGCTTGATGGCATTTTTTCAGCATATTCAGTAGTGATGAATCTGTACTTGAACAATTGTTCATCCCAGTATCTGCGAATCCATTGGATTCGAGTTTTGCGCTGATTTTAATCCTCTTCTGGATCAGTCTTGTACAGCTCATACAGATCTGGTGGCAAATCTTTGGATGTGTTCCCACGGCGCTGTCTGCCACCCTTTCTTGCTGACTTTTCTATTGCCATGTAGTTCAAACTGAATGGCTTCAAAGCTGTCCAAGGCTTCCATGTGCTAGTCAGACAAGAACTGGCTTCGGGGGAATTGATGTGGCGCAGTAAGAATTCTGCAAATGAATGCAGACTATGAGAACCAAGGGATTCTCCCACGGACATGTACATGTGACAGCATTAGAGACGCGAGGGAAGGGGAAGAGGTCATATGCATTCTCAAAAGATTTTGAAGATAAATCAGTTTGAAGACATTGACCTCATAGCGCGAAGACATTCACTTATTTGGTGAGAGTTGGTTCCAGATTTGTACGAATACAAGAATAGGTACAAGTGAGGAATCTAACTTGTTGTGAAGCATAAGTGAATATATCCACGAGATATGAGATGCAGAACAGAATAGATTCAGATTTGTGGAAGCAGAAACTACATTTGGTAAGGAAGGACGAATTCAACATATAAAAAAGGCGGTAAAAAGTGAGTTTTAATTACCACACGATGAACTGCTAGACGGAGTAGAGACGATGCCGAGCAGTTCAATCTTCCGTGCCCTAACTTGGCGATGGAGGACACCTACGGCGGCGGCGGAGAAGACGAGGTCCGCGGCCGGCGTGAGGACGGCGTCGACGAGGTCGCGACAGCTAAGCGCTTCGTCGCCGGCATCGTCTCGAGCTAGCGGTGGCGCTAGGGTTTGTGCGAGATCGCGAGGTGGGAGAAAGATTTTGACCGCGATGGGATGGGTATTTATAAGGAAAGGGACAGCACATCACAATTACGCAGGTGCCCCTGGTGGTTCACATCTGAAGGACACGTGGCGAACATGCAACACATTGGAAGTTGTTCCATGTTCCCATGCACGCCTGGACTGTCGGGGTGGTCGTTCCGCCTTCTCCGGGTTTCAGGCAATAAGGACTGAGCATTTAAAATAGATTTAATGTTTGTCTCTATATCTTCTGCTGACAAGGACGCAGAGAAGACATTCGACAGTTTCAACAGAATGCATATGATTTGGATAGATAGAATTTGAGGTAGAAGCATAGAGAGGTTAGGGTCCGATCACATTCACTTAGTCCAAAAGATTCAAACGAGAAGACATAGCTATAAGTGAATGCTTTAGAGGATAGAACACAAGTATATGTTTATATCTAAGTAAGACCAAATCGACATTGTGAAGACAAACATGATGTCAAATCAATGTTGAAGATAAATCAAATGCGAAGATTTTGCAAATGTAACGCCAAGAGAAACACTTCAAACAAAAGTTTGGTGGTGGCGTTACCCACCGTATAGGAAGTATTAGACCCAGACACGGCGCACAATTATCGTGGCGCTCCGAAGTCAAATTCCCCATTAATGTATTCACACTTAGAGTGTATGTCTTCATTGATTGAAGATACACATTACTTCGTGTGTTGCACATCTAAGTCATCAACATGCATAAGTGTTAGGATGTGTGCCTAATCACAGGACATTCGAGGATTCCAAGATATTTAGCTCACACCGCAACTTGCAAAACCTTTTCTCATCCAAGGGCTTTGTGAATATATCTGCCAGCTGCTCTTCTGTGTTGACGTGAATGATGTCAATATCTTCCTTCATGACATGATCTCTGAGAAAGTGATGACGAATTTCAATGTGCTTTGTCTTCGAGTGCTGAACTGGGTTGTTGGCAATCTTGATGGTGCTTTCATTGTCGCAGTAGAGTGGAACATGCTTCAGATGGACACCATAGTCCTTGAGAGTTTGCTTCATCCAGAGAAGCTGAGTGCAGCAAGATCCAGCAGCAATGTATTCAGATTCAGCAGTTGAGAGAGATACACAGTTCTGCTTCTTTGAAGACCAACAGACAAGTGATCATCCCAAAAAGTTACATGTGCCTGATGTGGACTTGCGATCAACTTTGTCACCAGCATAATCAGCATCTGAGAATCCAACTAGATCAAACTCTGAGCCCTTTGGATACCATAATCCTAGTGTTGGGGTGTAAGCCAAATATCGAAGAATTCGCTTCACAGCTAAGTGATGCGATTCCTTTGGTGCCGCTTGGAATCGGGCACACATGCAAACACTAAGGATTATATCTGGCCTAGATGCACATAAATAAAGTAAAGAACCAATCATGTAGCGGTATTACCTTTTGATCGAAATCTTTACCATTGGCGTCGGGACTCAGATGACTTTTGGTTGGCATTGGCGTCGTGTATCCTTTGCAGTCTTGCATTCCAAACTACTTCAGGCAATCTTTGAGGTATTTCTCTTTAGATATTAAGATGCCGTTGCGTTGCTGACGAATTTGAAGACCAAGGAAGAACTTCAGCTCACCCATCTTGGACATCTAATATTGCTCTTGCATCATGTGACCAAACTCATCACCATATCTCTTGTCAGTGCAGCCGAAGATAATGTCATCCACATAGATTTAGCACACAAACAGTTCACCATCATATGTCTTCGTGAAGAGTGTGGGATCCAGGGAACCAGGTTTGAAGCCTTTGCTCTTCAGGAAGTCTTTGAGTATGTCATACCAAGCGCGAGGGGCTTGTTTGAGGCCATACATGCCTTGTTGAGCTTGTATACCATATCAGGATGTTTTGGGTCTTCAAAGCCAGGTGGTTGTGCGACATACACTTCTTCTTCAATCTTGCCATTGAGAAAAGCACTCTTCACATCCATTTGATACAGAAGGATGTTGTGATGGTTGGCATAGGCTAGCAGTATGCAAATGGCATCAAGCCTAGCCACCGGGACAAACGTTTCATCGAAGTCAATCCCTTCAACTTGAGTATATCCTTGAGCAACAAGACGAGCCTTGTTTCTGACAACTTGACCATGCTCATCTTGCTTGTTGCGATATATCCATTTGGTGCCTATGATGTTGTGCTTGCGAGGATCAGGACACTTGACTAGTTCCCACACATTGTTCAGCTCAAACCGTTGAAGCTCTTCTTGCATATCTTGAATCCATTCAGCTTCCATGAAGGCTTCAGCAACTTTCTTGGGTTCAGAGATTGAGACGAATGCAAAGTGCCCACCAAAATTTGCTAGCTGTGTTGCTCTTGAACGAGTGAGTGGACCAGGTGCATTGATGCTATCAATTATCTTCTCAATCTGCACTTCATTTGCAACACGAGGATGAACTGGACAAAGATTTTGCTCTTGCTGATCATTGTCATCATTTGGAGGATTATCTTCAGGCTGAGCATTGTCTTCAGGTTGATTAGGTGCAGAAATGATAAGGTCGTCTACAGCCTGAACCTCAGAGGGTATGATTTCTCCAGTTCCCATGAGCTTGATAGATTCACTAGGTGGAACTTCATCTAGCACATTTGGCAGGTGCTCTCTTTGAGAGCCGTTAGTCTCATCGAACCACACATCTACAGTTTCAACCACTTTATAGTAAAAGAGGTTGAATACTCTGTAGGAGTGTGAGTCCTTTCTGTAACCAAGCATAAAACCTTCATGTGCATTCGGTGCAAATTTTAAAGTGTGATGTGGATCCTTGATCCAGCACCTAGCACCAAATACTCTGAAGTAAATGACATTTGGCTTCTTACCAGTTAGCAGTTCATAGGATGTCTTCTTCAGAAGCTTGTGAAGATAAACACGGTTGATGACGTGGCATGCAGTATCAATGGCTTCAGGCCAGAACTTCCTTGGAGTCTTGTACTCATCAAGCATCGTTCGAGCCATCTCAATGAGAGTTCTGTTCTTGCGCTCCACGATGCCGTTCTGCTGAGGTGTGTACGGAGCAGAGAACTCATGAGTGATGCCCAATGTATCCAGGTAAAGGTCGAGGCTGGTGTTCTTGAACTCTGTGCCGTTGTCACTTCTGATATGCTTGATCTTGACGCCATAGTTCGTCATGGCACGATTGGCGAAGCGTCTGAAGACATCCTGCACTTCATTCTTGTAGAGGATTATATGCACCCATGTATATCTTGAATAATCATCAACAATGACGAAGCCATAGAGGCAAGCAGTGGTAGTAAGAGTAGAGTAGTGAGTAGGGCCAAATAAGTCCATGTGTAGCAGCTCGAAGTGTTGAGATGTCGTCATGATTGTCTTCGAGGGATGCTTGGCCCTAGTCATCTTCCCAGCTTCGCAGGTACCACACAGATGATCTTTCTTGAACTTGACACCCTCGATGTCTATGACGTGCTTCTTCTTTGCAAGAGTGTGCAAGTTCCTCATGCCAGTGATGTCTACTACGCAACCTTCTTCTTGTAGACATTGTTGGGCCTCCAAGTGCAGAGGTTTGTAGGACAGTAGCAAATTTCCCTCAAGTGGATGACCAAAGGTTTATCAATCCGTGGGAGGCGTAGGATGAAGATGGTCTCTCTCAAACAACCCTGCAACCAAATAACAAAGAGTCTCTTGTGTCCCCAACACACCCAATACAATGGTATATTGTATAGGTGCACTAGTTCGGCGAAGAGATGGTGATACAAGTGCAATATGGATGGTAGATATAGGTTTTTGTAATCTGAAAATATAAAAACAGCAAGGTAACTAATGATAAAAGTGAGCGAAAACGGTATTGCAATGCTAGGAAACAAGGCCTAGGGTTCATACTTTCACTAGTGCAAGTTCTCTCAACAATAATAACATAATTGGATCATATAACTATCCCTCAACATGCAACAAAGAGTCACTCCAAAGTCACTAATAGCAGAGAACAAACGAAGAGATTATGGTAGGGTACGAAACCACCTCAAAGTTATTCTTTCCAATCAATCCGTGGGGCTATTCCTATAAGTGTCACAAACAGCCCTAGAGTTCGTACTAGAATAACACCTTAAGACACAAATCAACCAAAACCCTAATGTCACCTAGATACTCCAATGTCACCTCAAGTATCTGTGGGTATGATTATACGATATGCATCACACAATCTCAGATTCATCTATTCAACCAACACATAGAACCTCAAAGAGTGCGCTAAAGTTTCTACCGGAGAATCACGATGAAAACATGTGCCAACCCCTATGCATAGGTTCATGCGCGGAACCCACAAGTTGATCACCAAAACATACATTAAGTGAATCACGTGATATCCCATTGTCACCACAGATACGCACGGCAAGACATACATCAAGTGTTCTCAAATCTTTAAAGACTCAATCCGATAAGATTACTTCAAAGGGAAAACTCAATCCATTACAAGAGAGTAGAGGGGGAGAAGCAACATAAGATCCAACTATAATAGCAAAGCTCGCGATACATCAAGATCATGCCAAATCAAGAACACGAGAGAGAGAGAGAGAGATCAAACACATAGCTACTGGTACATACCCTCAGCCCCGAGGGTGAACTGCTCCCTCCTCGTCATGGAGAGCGCCGGGATGATGAAGAAGGCCACCGGTGAGGGTTCCCCCCTCCGGCAGGGTGCCGGAACAGGGTCCCGATTGGCTTTTGGTGGCTACAAAGGCTTGTGGCGGCAAAACTCCCGATCTATTCTGTTCCCCATAGTTTTTAGGGTATATGGGTATATATGGGAGGAAAAAGTACGTCGGCGGACCTCCGGGCTGTCCACGAGGCAGGGGGGCGCACCCTAGGGGGGTGGGCGCGCCCCCCACCCTCGTGGGCAGCCCGGGACTCCCCTGGTGCAACTCCGGTACTCCGTGGGCTTCTTCTTGTCCAAAAATAAGTTCCGTGGAGTTTCAGGTCAATTGGACTCCGTTTGATTTTCCTTTTTTGCGAAACACTGAAACAAGGGAAAAAACAGGAACTGACACTAGGCTCTGGGTCAATAGGTTAGTCCCAAAACTAATATAAAAGTGTTTAATAAAGCCCATAAACATCCAAAACAGATAATATAATAGCATGAATACTTCATAAATTGTAGATACGTTGGAGACGTATCAGCATCCCCAAGCTTAATTCCTGCTCGTCCTCGAGTAGGTAAATGATAAAAGAAATAATTTATGAAGTGTGAATGGTAGCAGGTGCATAAATTTGATCAATGATAATTTCAATCACCTTTTCTAGCATCATCATATGTCATAACAGTAGCTCATATCATAAAACTTTGCATGATCAAGTAACAAACTATTCACATGTTAAAGTATAGATCATAAACTTTCTTGAAAACTAACAAACTATGTTCTCAGTCATCAAACAATTGCAATTCATCTTATTTTCAGGAAGAGTCTATGTCAAAGCTTTGATTCAGCAAACTTCACATACTCAACTATAATTTAGTCTTCCATGATTGCTACCACTCAAAGCATATTTTTAGAACATATAGTATTCATCGAACACAGAGAAAGATAGGGGCTTAATGTTTTGCCTCCCAACCTTTTACCTCGAGGGTAATGTCAATAGTAATAATTCATGCTCAGATGTATTTGAATGGCCATATATGCCTAGATCTTTCCATCACATGATGCTTGCCAACTAAAGAGTAGGTTGGAATGAGAAGGAATACTACTGACTCTTGCATAAAAGTAAAAGATAGGCCCTTTGCAGAGCAAAGCAGGGATTTGCAGAGGTGCCAGAGCTCGAAGCTTTTAAAATAGAGCTGAAAATAATTTTGAGAGGTATGCTTTCATTGTCAACATAACGACCAAGAGTTCCCAATATCTTCCATACTACATACATTATAGATGGTTCCCAAACAGAAAGGTAAAGGTTTTTACTCCCCCTCCACCAACAATCATCAATCCATGGCTTGCCCAAAACAACGGGTGCCTCCAACTAACATCAAACCTGGGGGAGTTTTGTTTGCAATTATTTTTGATTTGATTTCGATCTTTTGATCATGGGACTGGGCATCCCAGTTACCAGCGATTTTCTCGTGAATGATGAGCGGAGTCCACTCATCATGAGAATAACCCACCTAGCATGGAAGATACTGCTAGCCCGTAGTCGCTACATGAGCGATTCGGGCATACAAAACAGATTATTATTTGAAGATTTAGAGTTTGGCACATGCAAATTTACTTGGAACGGCAGGTAAATACCGCATATAGGTAGATATGGTGGACACTCATGGAAGAAACTTGGTCCAAGGAGTTTGGATGCACAAGAAGTATTCCCGCTTAGTACAGAAATTTTAGCTAGCAAAGGATTCTAAATAGCAAGCACCACATGTTAGAGGATCCAAAACAATATAACTTATACAAATATACCCAAGCATAACTCATTATGTTGTCTACCTTGTCCAACTTCAACTAATTTGCTCAGGTTTAAAAATAATTAGTGGGGCTCACAATCATAGAAGATGTCCAATATAGTATATTTATATGTGAAATCTCTCTTCCTTCAATATTCTTTCATGAATTGTTCAAATGACCAATACAATGTTTGCTAACCTTCAATAAATTTACCACCTCTACTTCTTAGATGTGAAGGCATCACTCCCCATGGGATAAGCATATGAAACATATATAATTTCAGATTTATGACATTCAAATCATTCAACTATTTACTCATAGGATATAAGTGAAGCACACGAGTAAATGACAAACTACTCCAAAAAGATATAAGTGAAGATCAATGAGTAGTTAAATAATTATGTAGCTATGTGAAGACTCTCTCATTTAAGAATTTCAGATCTAATGTATTTTATTCAAGCAGCAAGCAAAGCAAAAAAAATGACATTGCAAGGATGGCACTCATCATGTGAAGAAGCAAAAACTTAGGCTCAACCGATACTAACCGATAGTTGTTGAGGAAGAAAGGTGGGATGCCAACCGGGGCATCCCCAAGCTTAGATGCTTGAGACTTCTTGAAATATTATCTTGGGGTGCCTTGGGCATCCCCAAGCTTGAGCTTTTGTGTCTCCTTAATTCCTTTCATATCACGGTCTCCCTAAATCTCAAAAGCTTCATCCACACCAAACTCAACAAGAACTCGTGAGATAAGTTAGTATAAACCAATGCAAAAACCTTATCATCCTCTACTTTAGCAAATCACAAAAATTATCATTCAACATTGCATAATAAATGTCTCTGCATATTTAATACTCCTATCCTCAAATAGAATCATTAAACAAGCAAACATATGCAAACAATCCAAACATAACAGCAATCTGCCAAAACAGTATAGTCTGTAAAGAACGCAAGAGTATCAATACTTCACCAGCTCTAAAAATTATGAAATAAAATTCACACTGTAGTAAATTTATCAGAGCTTATTATGCAAAAGGTTTCAACATTTTATCATATTCTGACTTTTCTAGGGAATTTTTGCAACAGCGGTAAACTTTCTTTTTGAAACAGCAACATGTATACATGCAAAATAAGTATGGTAAAGGCCATCCTTGACATTTTTATTGAAAATAGAGATGCAAAACACTATCCTAAATAACATCAAGCAAATACTAACAAAAAAATGATGCTCCAAGCAAAACACATATCATGTGGTGAATAAAAATATAGCTCGAAGTAAAGTTACCGATGAACGAAGACGAAAGAGGGGATGCCATCCGGGGCATCCCCAAGCTTAGGATCTTGGTTGTCCCTGAATATTACCCTGGGGTGCCTTGGGCATCCCCACGATTAGGCTCTTGCCACTACTTATTCCATAGTCCATCGAATCTTTACCCAAAACTTGAAAACTTCACAACACAAAACTCAATAGAAAACTTGTAAGCTCCGTTAGTATAAGAAAATAAATCACCACTTTTGGTACTGTTGTGAACTAGTTCTAAATTCATATTGGTGTAATATCTACTGTATTCCAACTTCTCTATGGTTCATACCCTCCGATACTACTCATAGATTCATCAAAATAAGCAAACAACACATAAAAAACAGGATCTGTCAAAAACAGAACAGTCTGTAGTAATCTGTATCAAACGTATACTTCTGGAACTCCAAAACTTCTACCAAATTAGGAAGTCCTAGATAATTTGTTTATTGATCTTCTGCAAAAATAATCAACTGAAACGCACGTTCCTGTGATTTATTAAAACTCATCTCGTGCGCACAAAGTTTCTGTTTTTTATAGCAAGATCAAATAACTATCACCGTAAGCTATCCTAAAGGTCTTACTTGGCACTTTATTGAAACGAAAGCTATAAACCATGATTACTACAGTAGGATAATCATGTGAACACACAAAAACAGTAAGGGTAAATATTGGGTTGTCTCCCATCAAGCGCTTTTCTTTAATGCATTTTTAGCTAGGCATGATGATGACAATGATGCTCACACAAAAGATAAGAATTGAAACATAACGAGACCATCATGAAGAATATGACTATCACATTTAAGCCTAACCCACTTCCTATGCATAGGGATTTTGTGAGAAAACAACTTATGGGAACAACAATCAACTAGCATAGGAAGGCAAAACAAGCATAATTTCAAAACTTTAAGCACATAGAGAGGAAACTTGATATTATTGCAATTACTACAAGCATATATTCCTCCCTCATAATAATTTTCAGTAGCATCATGAATGAATTCAACAATATAACCAGCACCTAAAGCATTCTTTTCATGATCTACTAGCATAGAAATTTTATTACTCTCCACATAAGCAAAATTCTTCTCATTCGGAATAGTGGGAGTATCATAAGAGACTTGAATACTATAAATTGTTTCCACATTAAAAGAGTAATGTTCAGAGAAAGGGTACTCATAATCATGACAAGTTTTATATGTATAGTCATCACTACTTTTTATAGCATAATTTTCATCACAATAATCATCATAAGTAGCAACTTTGTTCTCATCATAATCGATTGAAACCTCTTCCAAGATAGTACTCAGAATAAAGTCGTGACCTCTCAAAATCCACTTTCATAAATATTATAACATTCAACATCCTCCAAAATAGTGGGATCATTACTTCCTAAAGTTGACACTCTTCCAAACCCACTTTCATCAATATAATCGTCATAAGTAGAAGGCATGCTATCATCATAATAAGTTTGCATATCAAAACTTGAGAGGCTAAAAATATCATCTTCATTAAACATAACATCCCCAAGCTTGGGACTTTGCATATCATTAGCATCATGGATATTCAAGGAATTCATACTAATAACATTGCAATCATGCTCATCATTCAAAGATTTAGTGCCAAACATTTTAATGCATTCTTCTTCTAGCACTTGGGCACAATTTTCCTTTCCATCATACTCACGAAAGATATTAAAAAGATGAAGCGTATGAGACAAACTCAATTCCATTTTTTTGGTAGTTTTATTTTATAAACTAAACTAGTGCTAAACAAGAAACAAAAAGATTCGATTGCAAGATCTAAAGATATACCTTCAAGCACTCACCTCCCTGGCAACGGCGCCAGAAAAGAGCTTAGTTGACGGGGTGTGAGTGCCGCTTACCTAGCCTCCCCGGCAACGGCGCCAGAAAAGAGGTTGATGTCTACTACGCAACCTTCTTCTCGTAGACATTGTTGGGCCTCCAAGTGCAGAGGTTTGTAGGACAGTAGCAAATTTCCCTCAAGTGGATAACCTAAGGTTTATCAATCCGTGGGAGGCGTAGGATGAAGATGGTCTCTCTCAAACAACCCTGCAACCAAATAACAAAGAGTCTCTTGTGTCCCCAACACACCCAATACAATGGTATATTGTATAGGTGCACTAGTTCAGCGAAGAGATGGTGATACAAGTGCAATATGGATGGTAGATATAGGTTTTTGTAATCTGAAAATATAAAAACAGTAAGGTAACTAATGATAAAAGTGAGCGTAAACGGTATTGCAATGCTAAGAAACAAGGCCTAGGGTTCATACTTCCACTAGTGCAAGTTCTCTCAACAATAATAACATAATTGGATCATATAACTCTCCCTCAACATGAAACAAAGAGTCACTCCAAAGTCACTAATAGCGGAGAACAAACGAAGAGATTATGGTAGGGTACGAAGCCACCTCAAAGTTATTCTTTCCAATCAATCTGTGGGGCTATTCCTATAAGTGTCACAAACAGCCCTAGAGTTCGTACTAGAATAACACCTTAAGACACAAATCAACCAGAACCCTAATGTCACCTAGATACTCCAACGTCACCTCAAGTATCCGTGGGTATGATTATACGATATGCATCACACAATCTCAGATTCATCTATTCAACCAACACATAGAACCTCAAAGAGTGCCCTAAAGTTTCTACCGGAGAATCATGACAAAAACGTGTGCCAACCCCTATGCATAGGTTCATGGGCGGAACCCGCAAGTTGATCACCAAAACATACATCAAGTGAATCACGTGATATCCCATTGTCACCACAGATACGCATGGCAAGACATACATCAAGTGTTCTCAAATCTTTAAAGACTCAATCCGATAATATTACTTCAAAGGGAAAACTCAATCCATTACAAGAAAGTAGAGGGGGAGAAGCAACATAAGATCCAACTATAATAGCAAAGATCGCGATACATCAAGATCGTGCCAAATCAAGAACACGAGAGAGAGAGAGATCAAACACATAGCTACTGGTACATACCCTCAGCCCCGAGGGTGAACTACTCCCTCCTCGTCATGGAGAGCGCCGGGATGATGAAGATGGCCACCGGTGAGGGTTCCCCCTCCGGCAGGGTGCTGGAACAGGGTCCCGGTTGGTTTTTGGTGGCTACAGTGGCTTGCGGCGGCGGAACTCCCGATCTATTCTGTTCCCCGAAGTTTTTAGAGTATATGGGTATATATGGGAGGAAAAAGTACGCCGGTGGACCTCCTGGCTGTTCACGAGGCAGGGGGGCGTGCCCCCCATCCTCGTGGGCAGCCCAGGACTCCCATGGTGCAACTCCAGTACTCCGTGGGCTTCTTCTGGTCCAAAAATAAGTTCCGTGGAGTTTCAGGTCAATTGGACTCCGTTTGATTTTCCTTTTTTGCGACACACTGAAACAAGGGAAAAAACAGGAACTGGCACTGGGCTCTGGGTCAATAGGTTAGTCCCAAAAGTAATATAAAAGTGTTTAATAAAGCTCACAAACATCCAAAATAGATAATATAATAGCATGAATACTTCATAAATTATAGATACGTTGGAGACGTATCAGCCAGCATGCCCCAGCCTCCGATGCCAGAGCCAGCACTCTGAAGCTTTTGCTAGAAGACATATGGCCATCTGTGCTCCTGCTGAGAAATCTACCATATACAGATCATCTTTCCGATATCCTTCAAAGACTAGAGACTTGTTAGATTCCATTAGTACAAGGCAACGATATTCTCCAAATATCACAATCATGTTTAAGTCACAAAGCATTGAGACAGACATTAAGTTGAAACCAAGGGATTCAACAAGCATTACTTTATCCATGTGCTGATCCTTTGACATTGCAACTCTACCTAGACCCAATACCTTGCTTTTACCAGTATCAGCAAATGTGATGTGACTCTTGTCTGATGGACGTAGTGTTGAATCCATCAGAAGACTTCGATCACCAGTCATGTGGTTAGTGCATCCGCTGTCCATAATCCATTCTGAAGCATGAGGTGTCATACCCTACAGTAGAGTTAGGGGGATAGGCTTCACCAAGAGTATTGTGAAGCATAAACATTTGACGAGCAAGCGAATTATGAAAGCTTAGATCCAGGTTAGGGCTGATAGGAAGACTGGCAAGCGATTCAGGAACAAAATACATAATAAGTCCATTTGGGCATTTTATCTTGCGCCCTACAAGATGTTTTAGGTCCCCAGCAATAGCATCGGACGCCTTTGATTTCTGGCTGGAGACCTTTCCCTGCAAAAGAGAGTTAAGTTTTCTTAACCACCCACATTTTCAGGGGTGGCTTCGAAGCAATGAGTCTAAGTGCAGCATCTGAGAACTTTGGCTTTGGAGCAGTAGCAAATAGCCTTGCAGGAGGAGAATAATACTCATAAGAATAAGTAGAAAAGTTATTTGTTCTATGAACATAGCGGTTTGAGGAAATGCGCTCATATTCATGGGTCTGAGTATGATTTCCCTGCAAAACATTGGCGTTAGGGTGACTCAGGTGAGTCCTCTGTCTGTATGAAGCCTTTGGACCATATGAAGCCTTTGGTCTGGGGTTTGTCTTCTTCCCAGGTGATGTCATGATGACATTCACAAGAAGATTCTCAAGAAGATTCTCAAGACAACTTTTGGGTACCCAGATCTTCTTCATAGGTGGCCCATTCCTGTAGTTAGTACCAATATACCTGGCAAACACTTCACCATTCTGATTCTTAAACAGTTTATAGTTTGCATCAAAGGATTCATCAATGATAATAGGGTTAGCACAAGTGAAGCTAGATAAGGTGGACGGATCCACTGAAGGTTCCTTTGCAGCAACCCATGTGGTTTTGGGGTACTGCTCATGCTTTCAGTAAGAACCATCAATATTCATTTTCCTCTCGAACCCAACACCCTCTTTTCTAGGGTTTCGGTTCAAAATCTGCTTTTTGAGGACATCACATAATGTCTGATGCCCTTGGAGACTTTTGTACATCCCTGTCTCAAGCAATGTCTTCAACCTAGCATTTTCATCAATGGTAGTGGTATCCTCAGCAGACGGGTTAGTTACCACATCAACAGTTGAAGATATTGCAACAGTAGCAGCAGTAGAACATTCAGCAACAGATGTAGCATTATCACGCTCAATGCATTATAGACATGGTGGTTCAAATCCTTCCTGAGCGGGACTGATCTGTTGAGCGCGAAGTGACTCGTTCTCTTTTTGAAGATCTTCATGAATCGTTCTCAATTTCTGAAGTTCTGGCTTCCTTTGAAGATAATCGTAGGAAAGCTTTTCATGAGTTGTTGAGAGCGCTTCATGACGACTTTCAAGTTCCTCATACTTAACATGAAGATTTTTAATGTCTTCAATTAAGGACTGAGATCGGGTCATTTCCGCGTCCAACAAGTCATCGCTTTTGTCTAACAGTTTTTGAATATGTTCCATAGCTTTCTGTTGTTCAGTTGCAATTTTAGCAAGTATTTTGTAGCTAGGTTTGGATCCACAATCAGAGTCATCTTCACTGGATATTTGAAAGTAAGCATCGCGTGATTTTACCTTGGCACCGCATGCCATGAAGCAGTAGGTGGGAGTAGAGTCATCCTTGTTGTTAGCATCAGCGTTGGTGACGGAGCCATTTTCTTCAGTGTTGAAGATGGACTTGGCAACGTAGGCTGTAGCTAGAGCCAGACTTGCACCGCTAGAGTCGGACTCCTCCTCAGACTCCACCTCCGCCTCCTCAGAAGAAGACTCCTCCTCTGAATCCATCTCCTTGCCAACAAAAGCACGAGCCTTGCCAGATGAACTCTTCTTGTGTGATGAAGACTTCGATGTAGACTTGGAAGAAGACTTTGAGGATTTCTTCTTTTTCTTGTCATCAGAATCATATTCCTTGCTCTTCTTCTTTTTCTTCTCATTGTCCCACTATGGACACTCAGAGATGTAGTGACCAGGTTTCTTGCACTTGTGACATGTTCTCTTCTTGTGGTCATGGGTAGAAGCTTCATCATTTCTTGAGCTGGATCATGAAGACTTTCTGAAGCCTTTCTTCTAAGTGAATTTCTGGAACTTCTTCACAAGCATAGCAAGCTCCTTTCCAATGTCTTCAGGATCACCAGAACTGCAGTCAGATTCTTCTTCAGATGAGGAAACAACCTTTGCCTTCAAAGCGCGAGTTCGGCCATAGTTGGGACCATAGATATCTCGTTTCTCTGATAGCTGAAACTCATGTGTGTTGAGCCTCTCAAGTATGTCAGACGGATCGAGAGTCTTGAAGTCGGGGCGTTCTTGAATCATCAGGGCTAGGGTGTCAAACGAGCTGTCAAGTGATCTCAAGAGTGTCTTGATGATTTCATGCTTGGTGATCTCAGTGGCGCCAAGTGCCTGAAGCTCATTTGTGATGTTATTGAGGCGATCGAATGTGAGCTGGACGTTCTCATTGTCGTGTCTTAAGCGGTTGAAGAGGTTGCGAAGGACACTGATCCTTTGATCTCTCTGGGTTGAGACGCCTTCGTTGACCTTGGAGAGCCAGTCCCAGACTAGCTTCGATGTTTCCAGAGCACTCACACGGCCATACTGTCCTTTGGTTAGATGACCACAGATGATGTTCTTGGCAGTGGAATCCAGTTGAATGAACTTCTTGACATCAGCAGGGGTGACACCTTCACCAGTCTTGGGAACGCCGTTCTTGATGACATACCAGAGGTCGACATCAATGGATTCAAGGTGCATGCGCATCTTGTTCTTCCAGTAGGGGCACGCAGCGGAGACTTTGATTATCCCTGCAGTCGACATAGGTAAAACATCAGGTGGTTAAACCGAATCACACAAAACAAGGGAGTACCTTGCTCTCATACCAATTAAAAGAGCTGGATATCGACTAGAGGGGGGTGAATAGGCGATTTTTATGAAAGTCTTCAAAACATGGGAGTTTCGAAGACAAACAATAGAAATGATCCTATTGATATGTAACGGAAGGTAGACTACACTAGGCAAACCATCATCAAGTATTCAATGAAGTGAAAGCACGAAGACTAATAGCAGCTAGGCAGTATGGATCAGGATGAATGATAATATGAAGCCAATCAGGACAAGTAGTCACACAGTGAAGTCAAACAGATAATGCAAGCAGGCAATGACTTCACGAAGACAAACTGAAAGTAAAGACAAGGAAGATATAAAACCAGTAGCTTGGAGAAGACAGTGATTTGTTCGACCAGTTCCAGTTGCTGTGACAACTGTACTTCTGGTTAGGGAGGCTGAGATTTAATTCATAAGACTGCGTCTTCACCTTATTGTCCTTGACCTAAGGACACCCAGTCCTCGCCCAATCACTCTGATAAGTCTTCAAGGTAGACTTCCAAACCTTCACAGACTTCGTTCACCGACAATCCACAATGACTCTTGGATGCTCAGAACGCGACGCCTAACCGACTGGAGGATTCACAGTCCTCAAGTTTAACAAGTCTTCAGATCACGCGGACAGAAATACTTCAGTGATGCCTAACATTCTTTGTCTCTGGGTGTTTTGGGCTTTGTCCTCGCAAGGATCTCTTTCTCAAATGCTTCGGAGGTGGGTTGCTCTCAAACGACAAAGCCGTGCACTAACTCTGAGCAACCATCAATTTATGGTGTAGGGGGTGGGCTATTTATAGCCACTAGGCAACCCGGCCTGATTTGTCCGAAAGGACCCTGGGTCACTAAGGAACTGACACGTGTACCAACGGTCAGATTTCAAACACACGCGGCACCTTGACTTGGGCTACAAGTAAAGCTGACTTATCCGCCTCTGGATAAGATTTGCTCTCATTGTTTTCGCTCGAAGACATAGGATTTGGTTGAGCATCACTTCAGTCACTCTGACTTTGTTCACTTGGACCCCACTTAACAGTACGGTGGTTCCTATGACTCAAAAAAGAAGAAAAGGAAACAACGAAACAACTAAGTCTTCGCGCTCCATAGTCTTCATGCGATGTCTTCACATGTCATAGTCTTCAATGTGAATATCTTCACATAGCACCATTATCTTCAATGTCTTCACACATTTTTAGGGGTAATCTCCGGTAGGTAAACCGAATCAGTGAGGGACTACTACCTGTGTTATCCTGCAATTCTCACAAACACATTAGTCCCTCAACCAGGTTTGTCGTCAATACTCCAAAACCAACTAGGGGTGGCACTAGATGCACTTACACTCACACTTTCCGCACCCCTTCATGAGTAGATAGAAGTACTGACAGATGTTGTCAAGATGACGGCTTCAGGCATTGACGTATTACTTTGTAAGGTCTTTGTGAATAATTAATAAACTAGTTGCATGCATTGCTTAATGCAGAGAAATCTTGCTATTTCTCGAATGAAAAGGGCCATCAGAGAAATCTTGCTATTTCTCTAATGATAAGGGCCATTTCCTTCACGAACTATGTATGCCAAATTAAGAATCTTGGCTCCGCCACTTGGGAAATCAGGGAAACACGGCGACATGCCTGAATGAGTTACATAGCTGATGATAAGGCTGAAGGGGTGGGCTTGTTCCACAAGGACACAAGTCGCGTCGGAAGCGACAGAGTAATCCCATATATCGCCCCTTTTTTATCTCTCTAATGCATGCACATAACTACAGTATGTAAGATCAAGGATTGGTTAATTAGACCGACGAACATGCTGGAGATGGATTCCAGCTAACTACACACAACAGTTTTAAAACATGTTCAAAAAATTTCAGAGGTTCAGATGTTTTTGAAAGTTTGTGTTTATCAAAAAGATGTTTGAAACTTCAAGGTTTTGTTTGGAATTTTGAAACAATGTGCAAAGAAGTAAAATATGCCTCATAATTTCAGAGGTTCAGATGTTTTTGAAAGTTTGTGTTTATCAAAAATGTTTAGAATTTTTTTTAATTAGTCAGGATTTTTTAATGATGTTAAAAATGTCAGAGTTTCAAAAAATATTCACATTTTAAAAAATTCAAGAAACTAAAAAACATTTGGAATTTTTTAAGGAAGTTTGTGCTTATAAAAAATATCAAAAACTTCAAAATCTGTTCAGAGGAGAAAATATGTTCAAAGTTTCAAATAATATTTGTGTCTTATAAAAAAATGTTTGACTTTAGAAAAATATGTGTTTTAAAAAGTCGTTCTAAAATTTCAAAAAATCACAAACTTTTTATAAATCACTACAGTATAGGTCGTGTCCCTACATTACCTGATGTTGATCTTCAATTTGTAGCTAACTATTGAACATGGTCAGTACTCAGCATGGTTATGTTGTAATGTAGGGATTTTTTAAGAAATTGAAAACAATTGCTTTATTTTGGAACCCACCCAACTACTGAATCTCAAGCTCCTGTTCCTGTTCATGAACCTGATGCAAACATTCCATCCATTGAAACCTATGATGCAAACATTTTAGAAGATCTTGTTCATGAACCCGAAGTATCTAATCAGGGATCTCATGATAACACTTTGCAAACTTGTATTCTAATTCAACCTGATCCTGGACTCTGAAAACAAATTTGTGATTATTCTACTCCAGAAATGAGAGATGCAGTGAGGAGGGAATATTTGAAGAAACGTCCATGTCATCTCTATGGTCATGATTTCCCTCGCAACATTACAGATAAAAGGAAATATTTGAACAAAGGTCCATGTCATCCAACTTGTTCACCAGCTGTAGGCATCTATTGGTCATGGAGTTGGACATTTTGGGCCATGGAATGAATGATTCAAGCAACGGGAGTAGTAGTTCTCTATGACGTTCATGTTAGATTTTGTGATTTTGGTGGTTACATCATCTAGTTGTCGAAAATCTTGAACTATTCTAAATCATTCGTTATGTTAATTTTCGAGTGCATCTAGCTTCATATTTGAATTTTGTGAGATTTGGTTCAGCGGACTCGCATTTGTCAATCAAAAAAATTGTATCTCAAATGTTCCGCCTTGGCTAAGTTCAATTCTTGGATCCGCCACTGGTCCATACAATATATGTTGACCGCTACAGTACAATTTTTAAGGTTTTTTAGGGGTATGTGTAACGCGAGAGTTTTACTGCTCAACAATGTTTTGGGGGGATACAGGAGGGAGTTGCCATAGTTGGGCTACCCGGTCGAATCGCTATCATCGAATAGATGCAGTGCCTCGGTCGAGTTTGTAATGGCCGGCCCAATCGGGTGTGCCCTACAGCGACTGTTTCATGCAGAGTGCGTCCAATTGGAGCTCCCACCAAGGTGCCAGTCAGGTGGTCCTATTCAGCCCGTCAAAAAAAGGTGGCCCAAGTCTACCCCTTGTGCGATGAAATGCTCCTATAGCACGTGCTGGGATCACTGAGCCCAATAACTTCCGCTTCGTTCGCTCCTCTCCGCTCATTTTGTCTTTATTGTTGAGCTTGTTAATTCAGCAAGTTCACATGACATGCCTGAAACAAGATGGTGCAAGCCAGACCCAAGATTTACAAAATTTAATGTTCATCCTACTTTCTTTGCAGATGAAAGAAGTGGTGCGATAGTTGTAATCCTCGGAGATGATAGCAGAAATTTCATTGTCGCGCAATGTATGGTCATTCCAGTTGTAGCTGATGCGATTAGCACGGAAGCGATGGCTATGAGAGATGGCATGTCTTTTGCGTACTCTCTTGGTTTTAACCAGATTGAAACGGAGTCAGATTCTCTTGAAGTTATTAATTTTTGTTTTGGTCATATAGGTACTGCAATTGGGAAGGTCATATTAAAGTATTGTTTTTGTTCTTCTAACCAAGCGGCTCATGTGCTAGCTAACTATAGTTATTGTAATAAGTCTATGTTTAGTATGTTGGACGAGCCACCTGACTTTATTTTTGGCAAGCTTGTAGACGAGGTAAATGTCTTTCAATTCAATATTGCTAGCCATGATGGTGTTCCCTAAAAAACTAGCCAACTGCTAGTTCAGGAACAAAAGTGACCATGTTTTAATAGATTTAAAAATTCTCGTGCATTCTCAACACGTAAACAAATTTGTTAAAAAACAGGATTTCCTAAACAAAGTTCATGGATTCAAAAATTGATCAAAAATTAGAAAAAATTTCCATGAACCTAAAAAATGATCACGGATTGTAAAATGGTTCATGGATTTGAAAACCTTTGTGGATTCAAAAATGGATATGTAGAATTTTTCTAATGTTGAAAATTAAAAATATTAATGAATTTTTCAATTGTGCATGAATTTCAAAATGCTTGGGAAGTCCAAAAAATATTTTCACAGTTTGGAACTTTTAAAACTGCTCATAAATCTTCAAAGTTTGTCAAATTTGAAAAATTCTGTGATTTTTAAATATAGTGGGATATATTTAGGGAAAATCATTACTGAATTTTTGAAATATGAAAACTAAAAAACTAGAGTGAAAGAAAAGGAAACAAAAAACTGGCTAAAACATTAATAATAGAATAAACAAAAATGTAAAAAAGGCAGAAAAATGAATTGCACGAAGACAGGTCTATCATATCTTGTAATGGGTCTAGCATAGTTGTCTATGTTATGATCATTGCCTACACAGATTTTAATAAACACTAGTGGTTGGGCCTACCACTGAGAGGAAGTTCTGCTCGAATTTCTGCCTCTCAAAGAAAAAAAGAAAAAAGAACAGTCTTACTTCAACAGGAGCTGTTATTCTAAAAAAAAACTCATCTTAATCTCAAAATTTTAAAAAACATTCTCGTATCACGTTGACATCACATCCATCTCAAAAAGGAAAAAAAGCCTAAAAAACTTTAGTCAAAAAGAAAAAAAGTCTCACTTTCATCTATCAAAAAAAGTCTCAAAAAAAAGATGGACATCACATCCATCTCAAAAAGAAAAAGAAAAGGCCTAACAAACTTTTCTCAAAAAGAAAAAGAAAATTACCAATTCCAGAAAAATATCTACAAAAATTTTTCTCAAAAAAAAGTCTCCCATCTTTCAAAAATAATCTCCAAATTTTTTTCCAAAAAGTTTCTCACCGCGGCCAACTAGGATGCACCATGTGGCCATGCTGGCTGGCCGCCATTCTCCCGCAGGTTAATGTGTGTGATGGTTGTGTGCATCAAAATGATGGAGAGCGACTAGGGATTTCATCTTCATTTTTAGAACAGAAAAAAATATTACAAGAACTTCATGTTGGTGACCAAAAATATTTATAAATAAGATTTTAATTCCTCACAATCATAATGTATAAAAACCATGGATTCGGTAAAATTCAAATTTCCCCACCATTCTCGTTTGTATTTCATTTTAAGTATACTATGATTATGTTTTCACTGCTAGCATATCATCATCAAAACCACTTTCACCTAGGGCAATGGACCAAATCACAAGGGTTTAATACTGATCCATCAAATTAAGTTATCCTGTGTAGCTAGAGTCCAAAGTGGTCAAGCTTAGACTTTGAACTTTTAGTTTCTTTATCTATACCTACTAATAAAGGGGTTGTTGTTTCTTACCACCGTAATTTCGTCCGTCGCAATTTTCATCCGTCCACCATAATTCGCTAATAAAGTTTCGTCCGTTCCCTATGACCCGTATAGGCTGTACTGGGCCTGGTCCATAATTCTTTTTTTAAAGAAAAAAAGATGCGGAAAAATCTTGCTGGTAGCACCGAACTCACGACAGAGCTCTCCAACCTGACGGGCACCACCAACTCTAACGGGCACCACCAACTCAGCCAGTCTACCTTTACTGCAAAACAAAGTTGCTACTAGGATAATAGTCCCACCTCGCTCGTTCGTACCTAATTGCACAAACTTTTATACATCGGCGGCCTTGACGTATCAGAAGTCCACAATCTGACGATCATAACCGAACGAAGGAATAAACCCTGAAGTGGGAAGAGGGAGCAAAGGAAGAAACTCTGCACGGGGAAGACGGTGGGGTGTGAGCATGGGCTGGCGGGAGCGCAGGGCGGATGATACATTCACTGCCAGCGGCGCTGAGCAAAGTGCAGGATTTCAGGCTATGACGTGTACAAGTTGTCTAGTACGTGGTAGCAGAGGAAATCAAGTCAATCCTAGCATTTAGCAGCGCTACTACCTAGCTCTATTTATCAGGAAAAAAACCTAGCAATTAGGAGCGCTAGCACACGTCTACTAGATATATTTATTATCTTTTGTGTACCCATTTTCGCCGTTATTTTGTAAAAGCTTTCACTGTTTGATAATGTCCAACTTACAATAATTGTGAATCGTGAATGATAATTGGTTTAAATTATAATTTGCCACTTACACATTTCTGTAACTAAAAAGTCTGCGTTTTCCAGATGCACCATGCTATACATATCTAACGTATTTCTAGGGTGATATGAGTGGTAAGAAATACTTGCAAATGTACGTCTTGTGTATATAAAAGTGTGCAAAGGAAGATAAGTATGGTAACAATAATTTATTTTGTTATTTTGTAGTACAATATTCAAACTCGGGAAAATAGATAATTATATGTTTTTGTGTAGTTTTACTATCTAAAGAAGCATGTTGCCTTGCTTTCCAATTAATTGGATTAACTAAATTGGTAATGATGTATTGGACCAAGTGTGGGCGATGAGATCTATGTATGAAGTTGGGCTTGCCATCCATATGATTCGTATTTGTGAATTTGACACAATTAGTTTATCCAAAAGAAATATTGTAATGGTACAAAAGAGTCGACTAAGTTTTCTTAAAAAAAACATTGTCGAACGCAAGCAAAATTGATATTTATAAAAAAAATTGAATTATATGTGCTATAATTAGAAAATATGCATTTAAATTCAATCATCACCTTTCTCCTGTAGCAATGCACGGGCCATTGTGCTGGCTGTACTTTAAACTAGCTACTTTTTTTAGTGAGTTTAGCTACTAATTTTAACGGATTCGATAAATCTTTGTCAACTGAAATTTAATGGAGTCTTAGTTGCCTTTCCAAGTCGTTGGATGCAGGCATGCTAAGATTCTTTGTTAGGGAAGGTTTTTTTTATTGTGATGTGTAACGGAAAGAGGTGTGTGTGTTCGGTTCTGGTCTCTCCAAAGTGTGCGTGTTTTTTTCTAGAGAAAGAACCTAAAATCATAAAAAATTCAAAAGAAATATTTCATGTTTTTCTGAAAAGAAAAACATAAATCTGATTGACAAACTATTTCATGCACCATTACTCTTCCAACAGACAAAGGAAGTTATTGGCTTCTTTACGTCTACAGTTCATGCTCCGGACAACAATAAGAGAGTAACCATATTATTGATATTTATCAAAATTGGATATAAGAAATGGCACGAGATAACACACGAAGCAGCTTTTGAAAAAAAAATTGCCCGTTGCAACGCACGGGCATTTAAACTAGTATATATTTACGGATGTTATTCGATGTCCTATAGCCTAGAATATATGCGTAGCGTCTAGCCGTCTAGGTACGTACGCGTGCATGCCTGCATTTAGTATTCAGTTTGTCTAATTCACATCTAGATATTTTTTAAGGATGTCACATCTAAGCTCCTACAAGTATATAATGTAGCAACAAGAAATAAAAAAAATTAGGATAAAAAAATAGACCACAAACAGAGTGGACATCAACTTAGATGTGACATAATTATGTCACATCTAGATGTGTCCTAGACAGACCCGTTAGTATTATTGTCAGCCCGAATACTTTGCATCCGTCCATGCAAATAATAATAATTTTACTTTGCATCCGTCGATCTCTCATACGTGCACGTACGTAAGAATAAGGATCGGTAAAAATGTACTGACGTACGTGCACGTGCACGAGATGGACTCAAACCGCCCTGGTTTATACAGTATATACCCCTAACTTAATTACCACCCCCTCGCAAAAAAAAACTTAATTCCCACCCGGTCGGCATCTCTCCATATACACGTACACATATACGTACGTGTTAGCTTCAACTACTGTCCTCTATCGATCTAATTTGCTTTCCGATCGATCCAGCTCTCTCTGCGCATCAATTCTATCTATCGGCCCATCAATGGACATCGAGAACCCCAACTGTAATGGCGCCTCCGTCGTTGCGGCGGCCGAGCCCAGCCGGCATGCGATCTGGGCATGGAACGAAAGATTGGACGCCGTCATCAGCGGAACCCAAAACGGCGCCGATGCGGAGTATGTCGTGCTAGCGGAGCCCGTCGAGCGAAGCAAGATGGTGTATCTTATGCTTCTCGTGCGTGATCGCCCTTCTCATCATAACGAGTGAATTACAAAAAACCATCACATTTGAAGTTCTTATTCGGAACTGCCACCATATTTCTTGCGCGCCTCAAAAACCTACCGGTGTTCTTGCTAATTTTCCCAATAAACATTGACGACCGATTTGAACCGTTTTAATCTGATTTCGGACATGTTGGGTTCACCTATAAGTGCTGATGTAGCACAAAACAGTCAGCACCGTTTGTTTACTGTTATGTTGAACAGAGGGTCCACCCGTGAGCAGCGTTATCTCTTCCAAATCTTCTTCTTCTTCTCCTTGGAGGCATTCCATCGAGCAGGTATGCAGCATGGTTGTGGGCGAGCGGGTCACAGGGAAGTAGCGGCCGGGCTCGTGGCGAAGCTCGTTGGAGGGTGTACTATCGGGCGAGGCCGGCCTTGCTAGAGGAAGAGAAAGGCACGGGGGCGTACTGTCGTGTGAGGCCGCGCCTGGGACGAGTCGTGTGGCCGCCTGCACGTAGCGGGAGCAGCAGCAGACCGCACCTGGGAAGTGTCGTGTGGAGCCTTCCGGCACGTAGCGGGAGCAGTAGCATGCCAAGCCTAGGCTGAGGCCGGCTGCCAGGCCGGAGGGCGCCACCATGACGAGTGTGGCGCGTCGAATGGCCTAGGTGCCGGCGCGGGAGCTCCAGTTCCCGCTGCTCGCTGGAGGGCGCTGTTGTGACGCGCGTGACGGCCATCGAAGGGGTGCTGGCCGGCTGAGCTCCTGGCCGGTACTGCTGTAGCCATGGCCGAGGTGGTGCGTGGCCGAAGTTTACTGGTGGCCATGGCTTGGTTCTTCGGGGAAGGGAGCAGGGGCTCGGGAGGGTGTGGCCGGTGGAGCAGAGGAGGCCTGGGGGAGGTCGTGGACGGCGAGGGGCGACGTTGTGGCACAGGCTGAGGCGGTGGTGGCATGAGCTTGTGGCCGGAGGCCATGCTGTTCCTCGACCCCGGCGAGGCTCCAGTCAACCCCCGCCGACTCCGACCGCAAAAACAACCTCACCTTCCCTAGGCCACAACGAGGTCCGCCGGTGAGAACCAAGACGAGCTCCAAGAACCGCCGCTGTTCTGCACGCAATCTGTGCGATGAAATGACTCAAAGATAAATATTGTGGCAAACTCTGACGGGTGGGTCCCATGTCAACTTAACGGTCCATGCCATTTGTGTTGACCGTTTTGTGCAACGTCAACGCTTACAGGTGGATGATATGTCTCCGTCGTGTCTATAATTTTCTATTGTTCCATGCCAATATTCTACAACTTCCATATACTTTTGACAACTTTTTATACTTCCTCCATTCACTTTTGTAAGTCGTTTCAGACAACTCAAAATAGGCTATTTTGCACATTGTCTGAAATGCCTTAGAGGCCTTATAAAAGTGAACAGAGGGAGTACATTTTTGGGACTAACATATTGATCCAGTGCCCAGTGCCAGTACCTGTTTGTTGCATGTTTTTGTTTCGCAGAATATCCATATTAAACGGAGTCCAAACGGGATAAAAACGGACGGAGAATTATTTTGGAATATTTATCATTTTTGGGAAGTAAAATCAACGAGAGACGGTGTCCGAGGGGGCCACGAGGCAGGGGGCAGCGCCCCAGGGGGCATGCGCGCCCTGGACCCTCGTGGGCACCCCGTAAGGCGGTTGACGCTCTTCTTCGGCTGCAAGAAAGCTATTTTTTGGTAAAAAAAAATCACGGCGAAGGTTTCAGTCCAATCGGAGTTACGGATCTCCATATATATACGAAACGTTGAAAGGGCAGCAGAGGAGAACGCAAAAACAGAGAGAGACAGAGAAATAGATCCAATCTTGAAGGGGCTCTCGCCCCTCCCACGCCATGGAGGCCAAGGACCAGAGGGGAAACCCTTCTCCCATCTAGGGAGGAGGTCAAGGAAGAAGGGGCCCCTCTCCCCCTCTCCTCCGATGGCGTCGGAACGCTGCCGTGGCCATCATCATCACCGTCATCTTCGCCAACACCTCCGCCATCTTCACCAACATCTCCATCACCTTCCCCTCTCTATCTACAGCGGTCCCCTCTCCCGCAACCCACTGTACCCTCTACTTGAACATGGTGCTTTGTGCTTCATATTATTATCCAATGATGTGTTGCCATCCTATGATGTCTGAGTAGATTTTTGTTGTCCTATCGATGGTTGATGAATTGCTATGATTGATTTAATTTGCTTGTGGTTATGTTGCTGTCCTTTGGTGCCCATCATATGAGCGCGCGTGTGGATCACACCATAGGGTTAGTTGTATGTTGATAGGACTATGTATTGGAGGGCAGGAGTGACAGAAGCTTCAACCTAGCATAGAAATTGATGCATACGGGATCGAAGGGGGACCAATATAACTTAATGCTATGGTTGGGTTTTACCTTAATGAACGTTAGTAGTTGCGGATGCTTGCTAATAGTTCCAATCATAAGTGCATAGAATTCCAAGTCAGGGATGGCATGCTAGCAGTGGCCTCTCCCACATAATACTTGCTATCGGTCTAGTAAAGTAGTCAATTGCTTAAGGACAATTTCGCAACTCCTATCACCACTTTTCCACACTCGCTATATTTACTTTATTGTGTCTTTATCTAAACAGCCCCTAGTTTTTATTCTCGTGCTCTTTATTATCTTGCAAACCTATCCGAAAACACCTACAAAGTACTTCTAGTTTCATACTTGTTTCCGGTAAAGCGAACGTCAAGCGTGCGTAGAGTTGTATCGGTGGTCGATAGAACTTGAGGGAATATTTGTTCTCCCTTTAGCTCCTCGTTGGGTTCGACACGCTTACTTATCGAAAAAGACTACAATTGATCCCCTATACTTGTGGGTTATCAAGACCTTTTTCTGACACCGTTGTCGGGGAGCAATAGCGTGGGGTGAATATTCTCGTGTGTGCTTGTTTGCTTTAT
Organism: Triticum urartu; assembly: GCF_003073215.2. Taxonomy (NCBI): domain Eukaryota; kingdom Viridiplantae; phylum Streptophyta; class Magnoliopsida; order Poales; family Poaceae; genus Triticum; species Triticum urartu. Next base: position 710,891,160 of record NC_053024.1, on the reverse strand, counting down.
CACTAAGTAATTTTTATTTGCTGTTCTTAGTTGTTATTTATCTTTAGTTATAGATATGGAACACGAAATACCAAAAAAATTAGGTGTACTTGCTACTCATGGAGATGAGGAACCTCCTAAAACCCTCGATGCTTGTTATGTGACAGATATTATGTACTACTTTAATAATCCTGAGAAAACCCCATTCAATTATGTAATGGAAGTAACGTTGGATCAACGTGAATACTTTAGGTATTATCGCTTGACACAAAAAGGGAAACTATTATGGGATCAAATTCATATATTGAAGTGGTATGCTCGGCAAGTATGCTTGAGTTATGATTATACTTGTTGCTCTATGATGAAGGCTTCACACCTTCCCTTTTCATGCAAATTCAATGATAATAAAACCTTAGCTTCTTATGCTAATGATATATATGATTACTATGATGTGGAACAAATAGAAGAATTTGTTGCTTTTATGGGTGCTTATGAAATTGAATCTATGTTTAAAGAGTTTGAAGATTTTGATGATGCTGTTTATATACCTGAAAATTTAGCTATCCTCAAATATTGTTATGAGAATTATGAATACAATTACGATATTAATGCACTTATTGAGAAAGTCTCCGCTGTCCAAGAAGAGACTAATATTTTGCAGGAATCTATGGAAGAAGAAATTGATAAAACTGTGAGCTCATTGGATGAAAAAGATAATGAGGAGAGCGAAGAACAAAAGGAGGAAGAGCGGATTAGCTACCCGTGCCCACCTTCTAATGAGAGTAACTCTTCAACTCATACATTGTTTAATTTCCCTTCGTGCTTACCGAAGGATAATTGCTATGATGATTTTTATGATCCCGTTGATTCTCTTGAAATATCCCTTTTTGATGATGCTTGCTATGCTTGTGGCCAAGATGCCAATATGAATGATGCTTATGAAGATGAACTTGCTATAGTTCCTTATGTTAAACATGAAATTGTTGCTATTGCACCCACGCATGATAGTCCTATTATCTTTTTGAATTCTCCAAACTACACTATATCGAAGAAGTTTGCTCTTATTAAGGATTATATTGATGGGTTGCCTTTTACCGTTGCACATGATGATTTTGATGATTATAATATGAATGTGCTTGTTGCTCCTACTTGCAATTATTATGAGAGGGGAACTATATTTCCACCTCTCTATATTTCCAACACGATAAAATTGCAAGAAACTATTTATACTATGCATTGGCCTTTACTATGTGTGCATGAATTGTTCTTCTATGACATGCCGATGCATAGGAAGAGAGTTAAACTTCGTCATTACATGAAATATGTTACCTTGTGCTTACTACTAAATTACAAATCATTGCTAATTAAAATTGGCTTTGATATACCTTGGGATCCGGGTGGATTCACTACTTGAGCACAATATACCTAGCTTAATGGCTTTAAAGAAAGCGCTGCCAGGGAGACAACCCGGAAGTTTTAGAGAGTCATTTATTTCTGTTGAGTGCTTTCATATAGTTTAAAAACAACAAAAATAAAGAGGGGAACCCAAAAATTTTCAAAAAGGAAAGTGAAAGTGAGAAAGACAAGCATTGTTGAAGTGGGAGAGCTCCTTGAACTTTGTTCATGCTCACGGAAACTTTGTGAATCTTAATTACAGAAACTTTTCAACAAAAATAATAATCCCCTTGTACAATTCCATTGTATTATAAAAATAATGTGCCAAGGTTTGCCTTTAGGATGTTTACAATGCCTGTTAGTTTGTGCGGTGCAGGACAGAAACTTTGGCTGTAGTGCGTGATTTTATATTTTTTTTGCTGGAACGTCAAATGGTTCTGATTCTTTTTGCACTGTCTTTCTATACAAATTGTTTATTTTTCCTAATTCTGGCAGAATTTTTCAAGTATCATAAGTGTGGTGAATGTTCAGATTGTTACAGACTGTTTTGTTTTAGACAGATTCTGTTTTTGATGCATAGTTTGCTGGTTTTGATGAAACTATCAATTTATATCAGTGGATTAAGCCATGAAAAATTTATATTACAGTAGACACAATGCAAAAACAAAATATGAATTGGTTTTCAACAGTACTTAGAGTAGTGATTTGCTTTATTATACTAACGGATCTTACCGAGTTTTCTGTTGAAGTTTTGTGTGGATGAAGTGTTCGATGATCGAGGAGGTCTCGATGTGAGAAGAAGGAAGAGAGGCAAAAGCTCAAGCTTGGGGATGTCCGAGGCACCCCAAGTAAATATTCAAGGAGACTCAAGCATCTAAGCTTGGGGATGTCCCGGAAGGCATCCCCTCTTTCTTCAACAAGTATCGGTATGTTTTCGGATTCGTTTCGTTCATGCGATATGTGCAAAACTTGGAGCGTCTTTTGCATTAGGTTTTCATTTTTATTTTATGCACCATGCTGGTATGAGATAGTCCTTGGTTGATTTATAAAATGCTCATTGCACTTGACTTATATCTTTTGAGTATGGCTTTATAGAATGCTTCATGTGCTTCACTTATATCATTTGAAGTTTGGATTGCCTGTTTCTCTTCACATAGACAACCGCCATTTGTAAAATGCTCTTTTGCTTCACTTATATTTGTTAGAGCGTGGGCATATCTTTTGTAGAAAGAATTAAACTCTCTTGCTTCACTTATATCAATTTAGAGAGATGACAGGAACTGGTCATTCACATGGTTGGTCATAAAATCTTACATAAACTTGTAGATCGTTGAATATGATATGTTTGATTCCTTGCAATAGTTTTGCGATATAAAGGTGGTGATATTAAAGTGTGCTAGTGGGTAGTTGTGGATTAGTAGAAATACTTGTGTTGAGGTTTGTGATTCCCGAAGCATGCACGTATGGTGAACTGTTATGTGATGAAGTCAGAGCATAATTTATTTTTTGATTGCCATCCTTTGTGTTGAGGTCGGGATCACGCGATGGTTAACTCCTACCAACCCTTCCCCTAGGGGAATGCATCTAATACTTGGTTTCGATAGCTTCTAAATTTTTGCAATAAGTATGTGAGTTCTTTATGACTAATGTTGAGTCCATGGATTATACGCACTCTCACCCTTCCACCATTGCTAGCCTCTCTAGTACCGCGCAACTTTCGCCGGTGCATTACACCCACCATATACCTTCCTCAAAACAGCCACCACACCTATCTATTATGGCATTTCCATAGCCGTTCCGAGATATATTGCCATGCAACTTCCATCATCATCATATACATGACTTGAGCATTCATTGTCATATTGCTTTGCATGATCGTAAGATAGCTAGCATGATGTTTTTATGGCTTGTCCGTTTCTTTGATGTCATTGCTATGCTAGCTCATTGCACATCCCAGTACACCACCGGAGGCATTCATATAGAGTCATATCTTTGTTCTAGTATCGAGTTGTAATATTAAGTTGTAAGTAAATAAAAGTGTGATGATCCTCATTATTAGAGCATTGCCCCAGTGAGGAAAGGATGATGGAGACAATGATTCCCCCACAAGTCGGGATGAGAATCTGGACTTTACAAAAAAATAAAAGAGGACAAACAAGCCCACCAAAAAAAGAGAAAAAAAAATAAAAAAATGAGAGAAAAAGAGAGAAGGGCAATGTTACTATCCTTTTACCACACTTATGCTTCAAAGTAGCACCATGTTCTTCATATAGAGAGTCTCTTGAGTTATCACTTTCATATGCTAGTGGGAATTTTCATTATAGAACTTGGCTTATATATTCCAATGATGGGCTTCCTCAAATGCCCGAGGTCTTCATGAGCAAGCAAGTTGGATGCACACCCACTTAGTTTTCAGTTTGAGCTTTCATATACTTATAGCTCTAGTGCATCCGTTGCATGGCAATCCCTACTCACTCACATTGATATCTATTGATGGGCATCTCCATAGCCCATTGATACGCCTAGTTGATGTGAGACTATCTTCTCCTTTTTGTCTTCTCCACCACCATCATATTCTATTCCACCTATAGTGCTATGTCCATGGCTCACGCTCATGTATTGCGTGAAAGTTGAAAATGTTTGAGAACACTAAAGTATGACAATTGCTTGGCTAATTCCGGGGTTGTGCATGATTGAAATATTTTGTGTGGTGAAGATGGAGCATAGCCAGACCATATGATTTTGTAGGGATAGCTTTCTTTGGCCATGTTATTTTGAAAAGACATGATTGCTTTATTAGTATGCTTGAAGTATTATTGTTTTTATGTCAACTGATAGACTATTGCTTTGAATCACTCATGTCTTAATATTCATGCCATGATTAGATACATGATCAACATTATGCTAGGTAGCATTCCACATCAAAAATTATCTTTCTTTATCATTTACTTACTCGAGGACGAGCAGGAATTAAGCTTGGGGATGCTGATACGTCTCCGTCGTATCTATAATTTTTGATTGTTCCATGCCAATATTGTACAACTTCCATATACTTTTGGCAACTTTTTATACATTTTTGGGACTAACATATTGATCCAGTGCCCAGTGCCAGTTCCTGTTTGTTGCATGTTTTTGTTTCGCAGAATATCCATATCAAACGGAGTCCAAACGGGATAAAAACGGATGGAGAATTATTTTTGAATATTTATGATTTTTGGGAAGTAAAATCAATGCGAGACGGTGCCCGAGGCAGGGGGCGCGCCCTGGACCCTCGTGGGCACCCCGTAAGGCGGTTGACGCTCTTCTTCGGCCGCAAGAAAGCTAATTTTTGGTAAAAAAATCACGGCAAAGGTTTCAGTCCAATCGAAGTTACGGATCTCCATATATATACGAAACGGTGAAAGGGCAGCAGAGGAGAACGCAGAAACAGAGAGAGACAGAGAAATAGATCCAATCTCGGAGGGGCTCTCGCCCCTCCCATGCCATGGAGACCAAGGACCAGAGGGGAAACCCTTCTCCCATCTAGAGAGGAGGTCAAGGAAGAAGAGGAAGAAGGGGTCCCCTCTCCCCCACTCCTCCGGTGGCGCCGGAACGCTGTCGTGGCCATCATCATCATCACCTCATCTTCGCCAACACCTCCGCCATCTTCACCAACATCTCCATCACCTTCCCCCCTCTATCTACAGCGGTCCCCTCTCCCGCAACCCGCTGTACCCTCTACTTGAACATGGTGCTTTATGCTTCATATTATTATCCAATGATGTGTTGCCATCCTATGATGTCTGAGTAGATTTTTGTTGTCCTATCGGTGGTTGATGAATTGCTATGATTGATTTAATTTGCTTGTGGTTATGTTGCTGTCCTTTGGTGCCCATCATATGAGCGCGCGCGTGGATCACGCCATAGGGTTAGTTGTATGTTGATAGGACTATGTATTGGAGGGCAAGAGTGACAGAAGCTTCAACCTAGCATAGAAATTGATGCATACGGGATCAAAGGGGGACCAATATAACTTAATGCTATGGTTGGGTTTTACCTTAATGAATGTTAGTAGTTGTGGATGCTTGCTAATAGGTCCAATCATAAGTGCATAGAATTCCAAGTCAGGGATGACATGCTAGCAGTGGCCTCTCCTACATAATATTTGTTATCGGTCTAGTAAAGTAGTCAATTGCTTAAGGGACAATTTCGCAACTGCTATCACCACTTTTCCACACTCGCTATATTTACTTTATTGTGTCTTTATCTAAACAGCCCCTAGTTTTTATTCTCGTGCTCTCTATTATCTTGCAAACCTATCTGAAAACACCTACAAAGTACTTCTAGTTTCATACTTGTTTCCGGTAAAGCGAATGTCAAGCGTGCGTAGAGTTGTATCGGTGGTTGATAGAACTTGAGGGAATATTTGTTCTACCTTTAGCTCCTCGTTGGGTTCGACACTCTATCGAAAGAGGCTACAATTGATCCCCTATACTTGTGGGTTATCACTGGACCCGACATGTCAGAAACCGGATTAAACGGTTCAAATCGGTCATCAGTGTTTATTGAGAAAATTAGTAAGAAAACCGGTAGATTTTGAGTCGCGCAAGAAATGTGGTGGCAATTCTGAATGAGAACTTCAAATGTGGTGGTTTTTTACAATTCACTCCATCATAACTCTCACTCCGATTCTTCATCAGATCAAAGAGGGATGGCCGGAGGGCCGAGCGCGTGACGCCCTGACCATTGTGGGGTATATAGCTCTTGGCATTGGAGGATTGTTGTTGAGCTTTGTGTTCCATCTAACCGTAGAGTATGTAGATGAGCGGGAAGAGGCACGAAGACTCGTAGATCTACTCCTGATGTACCGTGCATTGGGTCATAGCAAACAATATCCGAATTTTGTTGTGAAAGTCATTGCCAAATTTAACTTTGTGTGTCTCAAACTGTCAACCCGTCAAGCATTACACGCCTACGTCATCTTTCGGGACATTCAAGCATGGCGTTATTTTCATCGTCGGAGTCATCATGGAGCTCATATCCATCCCCTCGTGGGGGCAGGGTCATCAGAAGAATTACCTAGCTCTGGACGGCCGAAGAGGAAAATAGTAGTGGCTATGTTTTTCTTAAATACGCCGCGGTTGACGTATCATTTCATTGATAGGAGAAGAAACATACAGAGTAGTGCCATGGCCACATACACAAGAAGGCGCGGCCATGGCACGGAACGAGCATAGAATGGGGGTGCTCAGCCCCTTACAAGGTCACTAGCCTGCAGGGATGATATCACTAAGTCCTTTCGCTCCGGCATAAGCCCAGGAGCGGGCGTCGTCTTGGATCGCGACCAGGAGGGAGGCAGTAGAGGGCGTGTCCTTGTCGAAGATGATGGCGTTGCGATGGCGCCAGATGGACCATAGGGCCAGTAGTGGCTATGTCACTACATCCTTAGGCGCTGATTGGATTGTCGTTTTTCCAGCGTTTTACCCTGTAAAATACACACAACTTGATCTTTCTTTTTTTCTTTAGATGAAAACCAATATGGCCGTTGATATGCACCTCTAAAATAAATATACACATGTAACATAAATTTGTCTGTAATTAAACTTGCATCTTTGTATCATCTGCTTTATCTCTGCCATTTCTCCACTAGGCAGCCTCGTCATTTAATTTTTCATATGTTTACATTCTACATGATGGAAACAGTGTGTTCACATGAATTAGGAACCTTTAGGGCATCTCCAAAGGCGTTCATCACCTGGACGCCCTCAAGTGTCTGCGGATCCATTTGGACTTGTCTGCGGACAGCAAGTTAGGCGGACGTCATCCAACGGTATACCTCATTTCCGGATTGTGGGTTATGACTGACATTTGGTAAGGCAAACCATAGGAGAAAGAAACGTAATGAGAGATTTTAGATGTGGGGAGGCGTGGTCCAACTTATAGTGGATTGAGCGGGCCATCCGTAGTCCCCTTGGCATGCCCTAGATTTGGTTTGGGACTACAAGATTTAAGACATCCGCCAGTCTCCCCGTATCTGTAAAGTTTTATTCAATAATACAGCTATTTGGAGGACACCCAAACTCTGCCCATATACAACAAATGAAAATCCTTGTTTAATCTATGTATTTGTCTTTTCTATGTACATCACATATGAACAGATATATGTTAAAGAAATTTGGTACATATATATACTACAAATATACTAATAAAATTCTGATAAAATTTCGTGGCATTTAATAAAAATACTAATAAAATTTATTTGAAATAGTTTAAAGTCAACATTTTACTACTAAGTAAGTTTCATTTGCATGAAATTCACCTAAATACTTTGCAAATAAGACATATCTGAAACACTAGTTTTTGAGAGAGAGAGAGAGAGCTTAGTTTTCATTAGTAGTTAACTGAATTTTGTTATGCACTTATTTTTTGAATTAGCTTATAAATTTTGGACATGTGTTCTATGTTTTGCCGGATATTTGTATGGGTTTCAAAATTCAAACAGTTTGAATTAAATTCAACTTGTTTGAATTTTACTTTCTCGAAAAATTCTCAAACCATTTCTTTGTTTTTTCATTGTATCAGCTAGGAAGGCCATGACCAATTTTTGTTTGGTTTCTCTGCTTAGCATGTGGATGGGCCGAGAGTTATTTTCTTGTGTTCTAGACTTACTTCAAGTGGCAAGACGAGTTGCTTGCTCGCTATAGGTTGTTTCTTCATGACCTGCATTTTTATACAGGTTGTCGGTTGTGGCTTCTGCTTCTTTTTGTCATTTTTATTTTTTTCTGTTCATTGTTCTTCTTTGTAAATTTATGGAATTTTTCCAGCGTGGGTATTTGTTCAAAAACTAAAGCTTTTTGCCATATTTATTGATACAAGGAGAAAACACCTAGCATCTAGAGAGTTCATTGGATGTGTCGGATGTAGCTTTTTGAGGTGTTTTATTCATTTATTTTTCACATGTGTATTTTGCTAAGTATCAGTTAATTCGGTGATGGTTTGATCACGGTGTCAAGAAATAAATTTGGGAATGACTTTCACAACAAATTCAACATATTCTTTGCTGTGATATGATGCACGATACATCAATGGGGGAGTGAATTTAGATGAGTAGATCTATGACTCTTCGTGCCTGTTCATCACCCTCCTCGGCGAAACCTATAGCGAGACTCATGATAAAGCTCCCCAAACATGCTGCAGTACAAAAAGCTATAACGCCCACAACAACCAGGGCGGCATGGGCAAGGCCCGTCGGCCGAAAGTGGACCTGCAGGAGAATCGCGGCGACAATTGCCAAGAAGAAGGCGACCACGCCCCAGAACCATAAAAAACAGTATCTGCTTCGCTCAACGGGCTCCGCTACCGCGGCATCCTCCGCGTCGGCGCCGTTCGGGTTTCCGCGGATGATGGCGACCAACCTCTCCTTCCATGCCCAGAACGCGTGCCGGCTCGGCTCCGGCGGTGCGACGACCTCGCCATTAGAGTTGGGGTTCTCGATGTCAGCCATTGATGGCCAGGTAGATGGATGTGCAGAGCTAGATTGATCAACGAGAAAATTTGTTTGATGACGCAGTACATGTGATTAGGATACATAAATATATGTCCTGTATATACGTAGTGGCCGGCAGGATTGGAGTTTATAATTAAGGGGCTGGTCGGGAATTATTATTTTTACCAATCTCCAACTTGAATTTGATTCGATCTTTGGGTAGGTGGTTAGAGCGGTTTGAGTCCATCTCCTACACGAAGTCAGTAAAATAAAAATCTGATTCAGTATAAAACTAGTTACGTGCATGCATATACTTTTTTTTTGCGGGGAATTTCAGAGAGCTTTATTCAACAAAAGCATTCGCCGAACAGTCAGCCAACAGGCTGCTGATCAGGAAGCTTGGGGTCATCTCGAGCCAGCTTTCAGTCACATTAAGCGTACTCGCACGCTTAGCACAAAGATGTGCAGGACCGTTTGCCGCTCTTATTACATGCTGAATTACAAAGGATGAAAAATAAGAGAGAGCTCTCTAATTTCTCCTAAGATGGGTGCTACAATCGAGCGATCGTTGTAGCGATTGTTCCAGAGGTTAACTGCCTCTAGATAGTCTGTCTCGAGTGTCACCTCCGTGAAGCCCTTCACACGAGCAAAGATCACACCCTCTTTCATGGCTTGGACCTCAGCAATTAGTGGGTCCGAAACCCCCATGTACGGCTTGCACCAAGCTCCCAAGAAGACCGAACATGATCTGGCAACCCCTCCAATACCCGCTATACTGGATCACCTTGCCGAAAGCCTCTTGAAGGGGTGAAAAAAGGTAGTAGCTCTCCATTGACACGAACAGAGTAGCGGACTGAAGTTACACACTTCATAATTAATCTGACCAAGGTAGCACCGAATCCTAGCCTCAGCAACATGGCCTCCAGAAAATGCCATTCTACCCGATCATATGCTTTCATCATGTCCAACTTGATTGCACATGAGAAATTCTTTCCTTTCTTCCTTCTTTTCATCGTGTGAACACTTTCAAATGCAACCAATACGTTATCTGTGATCAAACGACCCGGAACAAAGGCACTTTGCTCTTCACTAATAATATCATCCATGCAAGGTCTCAAACGATTTGTGAGAGCCTTGACATCAAGTTTATAGAGCACCTGACACAATGCAATTGGATGATATTGTGTTATATTTTGTGGGTTACCTACCTTGGGGATTAGAGTTATCAAAGTATCGTTCAAACCCGCCGGTAGCTCGCCACCATTCAGAAATTCAAGCACCGCTGGAATGACCTCATGTTGAAGTAGCTTCCAATGGCGTTGAAAAATTCCTGCTGTAAATCCATCAACACCCGGTGCTTTTGATGGCGCCATTTGAAATAATGCCTTGTGGATCTCAGCTGCCTCAAACGGCTTCTCCAGGAGTTGATTCATCTCCGGAGTGACCCGAACTGGTACATGCGATAACAGCTCATCCATATTATTGTGTCCTTGGGAGGTATAGAGAGCTTGGTAAAACGTCTGCACCTCTTCTTTGTCCTCATCGCCATTCACACAAGTGGAGCCATCAGATCTCTGAAGATTAGAGACTCTATTTATGCGCTTCCGTTGCTTCGCCTGTGCTTGGAAATAGGCCGTGTTACGATCCCCTTCCTCCAGCCAGGAAACGCGAGATCGTTGTTTCATCCATATTTCTTCCAATCGAGGTGCCTCTCTGAGTTTTGTCATAGTTCGTTTCTCCTCCTCAGTCGGGCCCCGACCAATGGACTGCTCCCATAATCTAGACAGTCGTTTCCTCAGCTGTCGGACTGTCCTTGAGAAGCAGCCAAATTCACGCGCCCCCCATGGCGCAAGCTGACGTTGCAATGTGCCTAAGGAGTCCAGTATGCCATGCAAACCTGGCGCCCGGGGTTGATTTCTACAGGTCTCCGCCACCAGTTTCTCATAGTCGCTATGAGATTGCCAAACATTCTCATACCGAAAGGTTTTAGGTACATGAGAGTTGCTTCCGATCGTATGATGGCGCAATTCAGCAACTACAAAACAGTGATCGGACTCCGTCGCACAAACATGCCGTACTCTCGTGTACTCATAGAATTGTCTGAATTCTTCATTGGCAAAAGCTTGATCAAGACGAGCTTTAACGTTTGCATCTCCCGACTGTCGGTTATCCCAGGTGTAAGGGACGCCGGTCCAACCCAAGTCCTGGAGAGCACAATCAGCTATGACTTCCCTAAAAGCCCTTATCTGCCATTCCGGCCGTTCTGCCCGGCTAAAGTGTTCCTCAGCACACTTGGATCGAGCAGTACAATGACATGCAGCGCGAGATACATGCCATTTCAGACAACGTGTGTGGTCTGGTGGGATGGAAAGATTCGCTTGTGAAATAGAAATGGCATACCGTGCCTCGTGCCTTTACAATCACGTCCTTGTCCGCCATGAGAACATTGTAGTGTTTTTTTTTTTGCGGGGAGAACATTGTAGTGTTGATGCACCCTTGTCTGGTGCGGATAAGGTCTGGTGTCGGTGGTCGCCAGTGCCGACAAAGGAGGGTTAGAGGGGTCTCCATGGACAACATAGGAGGCAAGGCAGCACTAGCAGGGCGGCATGGTGAGGCTGTGCATGGCGGGGCCAGTAGTTTGGCCAAGTGGCAGAAGGCAGGTGGGAGGAAGAAGGCTATGAAGGAGAGGGCAAAAATGATCAAAGCAACAAAGTTTTTTTTAACCAACTTACATATGTGGACGATGCTCATCCGCCGACTGACGTGAGAAAAAGATCCTCCTCTTCCAAGCCATTGGATTCGCACAGTACAATCTGTTCGATCAAGTGTTCAGTGCGACCTGTCGGTTTGCAACATAGACCATGTTGAGGTCGCTGCTTGCAATATACGCCATGTTGCGGTCGACGACCTGTGTCGCAGGTAAATGTTTGCAATATGCCCCATGTTGCAATCAACTTCAGCTTGCATAACTGCAACCCATGGGTCTTTCGGTCACCCATTGCAACATGGCCATGTTGCGGCGACCCATTGCGACATGAATCTTGTTGCAGTCACCAATTGTAATATAAATCATGCCAGCAGCAACGACGGCAACACCAGCTAGCCGCAGCTCCACCTATACCTTGCAGAATCCCTGCGGCGGGCGGTGACCTTCGTTGCGTTGCACTGCTCCTCTCCGGATAAGTTGTGCTGCCAAAGGGTAGCACGCGGTGCCGCTAGTGCAGCAATTAACATACGGTGGGCTCACATAACCCAATAGCTTCCGTTTTGATTGCTCTGCTGCTCCCTTCGTGCTCCGCTCGGCTCATTTTGCCTTTACTGTGAAGATGGTGAATTCAACAACAACTAGCTGCTGCTGGTTCAGGGAAAACCGACCTAGTTTTTTTAATAGATTTCAAAATTCTCGTGCATTAAGAAATGTGTACAATTTAGAAAATGTTCACAATTTTCTATAAGAAGTTCATGGATTCAAAAAATTATCATGAATTTTAAAATAATTATTAACTGTAAATGGTTCATGATTTTGAAAACCTTTCAGAATTGAAAAGGATCCATCTGTAGGATTTTTGGATCTTCAAGAAATTGAAAATATCCATAAAATTTCAAAATGTTGATGAAATTTTAAATAAATTGGGAATTTAAAAGAATAGTTACAAAGTTTACTAAATGCTGTAAATTTTAAAAGATCTCATAAATTTCAACTTTTTGTGAAATTTGAAAATGTTCATTATCTTTACAAAAATATTCATGATATATTTAAGAAAAGGCATTCATGGATTTATAAAATATTAAAATAGAAAACCTAAAACGAAAGAGTAGGAAACAAAATATTCGGACGAAAAACATGTTATAACCTGAATAAAAGAAACGGGAAACAGAAAAAAGACGAAAAGGCTGAATTGCACAAAGATAGGTCGGTAAAAAAAACGTCGCAAACCGCAACCCTACACTTTATAGCTGGTCGCCCCTTTCTAACTTTCCTATATTTATGTGTATTGAGCAATCAAACATTCATCATAAATATAAGCATATGTAAACATTCATGACAATCATAGCATATGTTGATCATATATATTATATATGCAATACGTACATGATTCTACTAGATTAACACATGTTTCGTATCATGGCTAATATTCTGCCTAAGATGTTGAGGGCATCTCCAACGCCGTCCCCTAAAACGGACACACTATTTGTCCGCGGACACTGATATGTGAGTCGGCCATCCAACCATATCCCCTAAATGTTCACCTTTTTTTCTAGTTCCGTAACACTCAAAAAAATTATAGAAAATAGCACAATGCATCCTTAAAAAACATGCAAGTGTAGCTAGTACAACAATAATTAAATTTAAAAACCTCAATAGCATTTGACCGAATACCAGTTGGGTGTGGTGTCCTCCATGAATGACATTGGTAAGGATCGTAGGGCACCTGGCTGCGGAAGGATTCTGGGTGGACGTCCGCGTAGTCCAAGGAGGGCAGGCGCGTCGGTGGGCATGCGAATGACCGAGGATGCCTGGGCTGCAGCTGATTATTGATAGTGGCGAGATTGTCGGAGTGCATCATGGGTGCAGTGGAGATTGATGTTGATGAAGAAGTCGACGATTTCCCCGTTCGGTAGAGCACCAAAGTGGTGTTGTACATTGATTTTAGCTTCGGATCGTGAAGTCGTGGTAGCGGAAAATTGCATGATAACTCTAAGGAGGGTTTCAGATTATTTATGAGCCAGGGGCACAAGTTTAGAAGGGAGGTGATATTTGTGGGACCCACACATCCCAGAAACGAGCCCTAGGCCTGGGGCACTGTTGGGGAACGTAGTAATTTCAAAAAAAATCCTACGCACACGCAAGATCATGGTGATGCATAGCAACGAGAGGGGAGAGTGTTGTCCACGTACCCTCGTAGACCGAAAGCGGAAGCGTTAGCACAACATGGTTGATGTAGTCGTATGTCTTCATGATCCGACCGATCTAGCACCGAACGCACGGCACCTCCGAGTTCTGCACACGTTCAACTCGATGACGTCCCTTGAACTCCGATCCAGCCGAGCTTTGAGGGAGAGTTCCGTCAGCACGACGGCATGGTGACGATGATGATGTTCTACCGACGCAGGGCTTCACCTAAGCACCGCTACGATATTATCGAGGTGGATTATGGTGGAGGGGGGCACCGCACACGGCTAAGAGATCAAGAGATCAATTGTTGTGTCTATGGGGTGCCCCCTCCTCCGTATATAAAGGAGGGGAGGAGAGGACCGGCCAGGAGGAGGAGGCGCGCCCAAGGGGGGAGTCCTACTCCCACCGGGAGTAGGACTCCTCCTTTTCCTATTTGGAGAGGGAGAGGGAAGGAAGAGGAAGGAGGGTGGAAGGAAAGGGGGGCCGCCCCCTCCCAATTCGGATTGGGCTTGGGGGGGGGGGCTCCCTTGCTCCTTTCCCCTCCTTTCCACTAAAGCCCATTAAGGCCCATATACCTCCCGGGGGGTTCCGATAACCTCCCGGTGCTCCGGTATTATCCCGATCTCACCCAGAACCATTCCGGTGTCCAAATATAGTCGTCCAATATATCGATCTTTATGTCTCGACCATTTCGAGACACCTCGTCATGTCCGTGATCATATCCTGGACTCTGAACTACCTTCGGTACATCAAAACACATAAACTCATAAT
>NC_053024.1:710836172-710875653 GCF_003073215.2 Triticum urartu | reverse complement strand
GTGGTCATAAGAAAACCACCTAGCCGGAGGGTTTGGCCGACAGCCAAAGCTCCCTTAGCAACGGTGCCGTCTTTAAAGACGGGGCGAGGCATCCTTCCTGATGGCGACGACACAGAGGAACTCTCAATGAAAGCACCAATGTCGGTGTCAAAACCGGCGGATCTCGGGTAGGGGGTCCCGAACTGTGCGTCTAGGCCGGATGGTAACAGGAGGCAGGGGACACGAAGTTTTACCCAGGTTCGGGCCCTCTCGATGGAGGTAAAACCCTACGTCCTGCTTGATTAATATTGATAATATGGGTAGTACAAGAGTTGATCTACCACGAGATTAGAGAGGCTAAACCCTAGAAGCTAGCCTATGGTATGATTGTTGATGTGTATGTTGTCCTACGGACTAAAACCCTCCGGTTTATATAGACACCGGAGAGGGTTAGGGTTACATAAAGTCGGTTACAATGGTAGGAGATCTGATTATCCGTATCGCCAAGCTTGCCTTCCACGCCAAGGAAAGTCCCTTCCGGACATGGGACGGAGTCTTCAATCTTGTATCTTCATAGTCCAGGAGTCCGGCTGAAGGTATAGTTCGGCTATCCGAACACCCCCTAATCCAAGACTCCCTCAGCGGGCGTCCACAAACGGGGCGCCGGTGGTCGGCGGCACAAAGAACAGCGACAGCCGCCGCGTCTGGTGGGGGATCCCCGACCGCACCCTGCATGAGGTGATCACACACCTCGAGGGCGGCAACAACCCGCCGCTGGCGTACCCCGCCCGGTGGCCGTGCTGGCCTCTCGCCGGAGCGCCGGGTCGTGGGTGCCCAGGAGGTTCGCCGCCTCCTCCTCCTCCCACTCTTCCGGCTCGCCGGCGCTCTTCGGCGTCAAGGCAGAGCCCGCCACGGAGACGTCGCTCGGTCGGCGCACCCGCAGCGACGGCATCGTCATCAACGAGGGCGGCCGGCGTGCCACCTCCTTGGCTCCTTCGCGTTTTGTCAAGACCAAGACAGAGTCGGGCCTCGCCACCGTCAAGCTGGAGCCGGGGCTCCCCATCGTGAAGACAGAGCCCGTCAAGGAGGAGGCGCTCGACGACGAAGCGGCCATCAAATGGGCGCGCGACGACTGGGTGCAGACGGAGAGGGAGCGCCAGCATGCCGCCTTCGCGCGGTTCGAAGCTCTTCGCCGTGGCCAGGACGAGGGAGGCATCGTCGTCCTCGACGACTACGACGACGCGCCGCCACCGCCTGTCCGCCATGGAGACGGCAGGCAGGGGTCCAGCAGGGGCGGCCGCGCCATCAAGAAGGAGAAGGCCGCCGCCGACGACGAGGATGGCAGCGACGTCGGCGACTTCACCACGCTGATCGACTTCTTCGCCCCGTAGTTTACTTTTTTTTAATAATTTATGTAAAACGCCGAATATGTCCAATAAAAAAACGCGTCTGGGGCGACTCTGGGGTGAGCGGCTGGGAACCCGCTCGCTCCCGCGCCGATTTTAGCGCCGGCTCGCCCCCAGGGGGCGCGTAAAATCGCCGCTTGGGGGTCCAACGGCTGGAGATGCTCTTACCTCCACGAAAAGCTCAAAGCCCGTATATTGTGTCTCCATTATTGACCAAGAAAAGGAGGTAATAGCACCCCAAGTCCCAGAACTTGCACATCATGTGATAGTTTAGTCCTTATACTTGCAAAAGTGGGTTGGGCAGTCCCTGAAGTTGCAACAGATGTGCAAGTTTAGTCCAGGGCCAATCACGTGAAGCCAAGTGGACGAGCTGGTCAGCGCTGCACCTTTTGCAATTAGGCCCCCTGCCTTTTCCCTCTATCTACCTGCAGTAGACCACAATTAGGCCCCAGCGAGGAACCAACTGCAGGTAGATTAGATTCTCCCCATCGACGATGAACGATGGATGTAGTGCATCATCCACAGCAAAGCAAATCTAGATGGAGTGTCATCTATACCTATTTTAACCAGAACACCCATGCACTTACGGGTTCCAAGAAAACAATCAAGAACACAGATTATGATAGAACATGTGAAGTAGCAAAAAAATCTCTATACAAAGATGATAACATGTGTACCAGACTATCTCACATAGGTTGAATTCCTTCAGTGGTTAAACAGACCAAATGCCCTCTCAAAATCATGACAAGAGTACAGTATACAAACTGCAAGTAGCACAGGAGAAGGGCACCTACTAGTTAGGATCGAAACTATAGCATGATCGATGCAAAGAAGCGTTTTTTTTTTCTGAAACGGCAGCAGAAACAAACTTTCTTCAGGCTTTGTAGCGGTTCAGCAATCAAGAAGACAAATAATGTGGTCAATGGAGGTTTAGTGAGTAGTCGATGAATTCGATGAAGAACACGCAAGTTTCAGACTTGAAAACTCTTCCCTTCTTGAGAATTCGACCAGACTGAACAGCTCCTCACTGCCATTCTTTCTGCAGAAACTTAGTCCTTTGTCAAACTGAAACACCACAATCTGACAGATTGACAGATAGATACAAATTCAATTCAGGCAGAAAAGCAACTACTTTCTTCATCAGACCAACTTATGTGCAGCTCGAACTTGATCAAAAACATCACCGAAGGCTAAAAAACTCTTCTCTTTTTCTTCAGAAATCGATGGCACATCCCTGAAGAAACAGTTCCTCGCTGCCGTTACTTTCTGCAGAAAGTTACTACTACTACTTGTCAACCTGAAACAACACATCTCACGGATAGAAGGATGCAAATCCAATTCATTCAGGCACGACCACAACAACTTTCTTTAGGCGACCTGAAGTTTTATCAAAGGGAAGGAAGTTTCAGCTCCAACCGAAGGCTAAAAAACTCTTCTCTTTTTCTTGAGAAATTGATGGCACATCCCTGAAGAAACAGCTCCTCGCTGCCTTTACTTTCTGGATTCTTCGCTGTATTTGTATTGCACCATACATATTATGATTTTTCTTTGCACGTGATCTCGGTTGACCACCATGGCGGGTGGTATCCTGGACGTTCATACGCGCCTCGTGATCTGGAATCAATCACACCGGTGGCAGTCTAGAAAGCTGGTGTGGGCGTGGTTACAGCCTATGGACAGGGTAGGCGTATATGTTTGGTACTGCTGGTGGTCATGTACCGCGGCTGGACCGGGTCCATTCATTTGCTCCGGCACATGTAAGACTGCACCGTGTGCTACAGCCTCTCTCTCTCATCCATTATTCTCGTCGCTAATCGCCGCACCCTTGCTCTCTCTCGCCCTCGTTCCTATCAGACCACTCGACGTCTCTCTCATCTGCGTGTGGTCGTCGGCGACCACGCTCCACTTTCAGCCGTGGCCAGGAGACCGGATGCAGCCCCACCCTGTCACGACTCCTCGACCGAAGCAACGGCTGGAACGCTTGTCTTCTTCCACTCCGGCGGTCAAACCGCAATAGATCTGGCCCGGAAGAACAACCAAGAGGAGCACGATCTGCGGGCGAGGCGAAGCATCTTTTTCCACTCCGACGGGGAGAGCACCTGCAGCCATCGTTCCTCCAGATTTGGTATGTATGTACTTTTCTAGTTCTTCCCTTTTTCCAGTTCCTCCAGATTGCACTGCGTGTGATTTGCATAGCTATCAGTATGAATCTGATTCCGTAGATAGATGGCTTGTAGAAGTAATCTTGCACCTGGTGAGAATCGCTCCTTCCAGATGAGTAGCAATTCTGGTCTTGGGAAATGCCTTTTCTGTATTTTTGAAATTCCTTCTGTTCGTGTTCCCTTGGTGATATTTGAATTGACAATCCGTTTATGGGTGAACTTTCCATGTCAGATCTGCAATTTCGGGGATGGATCAGTGCGTATGATGAAGCTGTGATGTATCTATTGATGAATCAAATTCTCGTAGTTATTATGTGATGTCTTGGATAATTGATTTGTGCTTAAACACGGGAACAATGTATTAAAAATGTACATTTTCTGATGGATCTACCACTGTCATGTTTGTGATGCTTACCGGCTGAATGGGAATCAGTGTTAATTTCATGGTATCCATGACTTACTCACGACGTCATTGTAATTCTTGTAATACAGTTGTATGATTGTGAAGGCAAGCGTTGGTTTGGGCAAGCATTTCCTAATCATCTTTACCAGTGCTAACGTTGGCCTGCCACCCGGGATTAAAAATACAGTATATATCACTGCAGGGTTAATTATACACTAGAGCCTGGTAGAATTAAATAAACACTAGAGCCGGGTGTTTTCATCAGTTAGTTAACAGAAAATGCTGACACATTAATTGAGAAAAAATGTTCATAGAAATGTTTCTGGTTGCCGAAATCAAGTCAAAGGGTTAGTACTCAAATTTACATCAAGGGTAATTGTTAATCTCCTAACTTAAAATCAAATTTTGAACTTGGGGTAGGAGGATAGTACGAGTTAATCACCTAACTTGTATCAAGTAATATTCGTTTGGTACACCTGTTCGGCTGTTCGTCACGTGAATTGGGTATAGGGCCTGATGAGATTTTTTTTTTTTTTTGCATTGGGGCCTGACGAGATTCCACAGCTGCCACTAGCTTGCCTTTTCGCCGGAATACGCGGGCCTACGATGCCAGCTCGGACCGGAATACGCGTCAGATGTGAATCACGAGGATACAGGACGGCCAGGATATATACCACCCGCCATGGTGGTCAACCACCATTCGCATTTTTCGCGTGATCTTGCCCTTTTCGGGCAAAAAACTGTAATGTTTGTGAATAATGCCGCTTTTGCTGCTGCTTGTAATTTATGTTAATTCAGCGTCATCTAGACATCGCTACTGGTGATCGAAATAATTTGTAATCCTTCATTTCCTCGGATCTTTATCATGCTAGTGCGTATACAGTTCTTGTACATTTTGTTCTTTCGCAACTTTTCAGGTCGATGATCAGCCGGCTGTTCGGCGCCGCCAGGTTTCTGAGCTGGTCGGCTGGAGGAGACAAAATAAATCCAGGTGTTTCCAATTATGGTGTACTGCGGGTAGATAGAGGGAAAAGGCATGGGCCTAATTGCAAAAGGTGCAGCGCGGACCAGCTCGTCCAATTGGCGTCCACTTGGCTTCACGTGATTGGCCCTGGACTAAACTTGCACATCTGTTGCAAGTTCAGGGACGAGAGCTGCTATACACACAACGAAATTACAGCCGATGCATGCACGATCACATGTGGCAGCGCCAGCAGCGCGCGTACATGCAGGAAGCAATTGTTTTTTCTGTGTTGCTGATGCATGCACAATGTATCGTTCGCAAATCGTGCAGTGTGTGTCGTGTGTATAGCCATTTCGTTCAGGGACTGCCCAATCCATTTTTGCAAGTATAAGGACTAAAACATCACATGCTGTGCAAGTTCAGGGACTTGGGATGCTATTACCTCCGAGAAAAGTTTGACAACATGCTTTTACTGCAGAAACTACAGCCCTCTCAGGCCCTGTACAACGCAGGTGCTTAGACAGGCGTTTCAACAAGAAAACCGTTTCTTTTTTTTTTGTGAGATAGCTGAACGCAGGTGCTTAGGAGGAGGGACAGAGCAAAGACTGGCATCCGGTGCTAGCCGGTGCTTGACCCTCCATAAGACAGGAGTTAGCTTGCCTGTGCCTTAATTAAACTAGTCTAAGCACCCGTAGGAAGCACTCACCATTGCGGGGCAAAAATATTACCAGACGCCATGCTGCTCTCGCTCTTTAAGCACCGGTCTGTAAGCACTGACCATTGTACAAGGCCTCAGAGGGACTAAAACTTGCTACTAGTATTGGCTCCAACTCCATTTTGAAGGATTGCCGGTTATTGCTACTTAATTTCAGAAAGGTCATTTTAGAGCATTGTAGTCGTGAATCTAATATGGTAGCTCATGTGCTAGCATAAAATGGACGTGTAGATCCGCCGAACTTGTGGTTGGACTCACCTCCCATTTTTATTTCTGAACTTTTACCGGATGATGGAAGCGTTGTTTAAATTTAATAAGGCTAGCCTATGATGACCTTTCCCTAAAAAAAGAAATGTTTGACAACGTACTTGCTGAGACAATCCCTCACATCACACAGACGAAAGTTTTCAGTTTAGTCATTACACAGTAGTGTTTTCCTTTGTTGTCTATGGAACATGAGGAATGCCTTTGTATGTAACAAAGTGTGATAGATTACCTTGAAACATGTGGCTGACTTCATCCACCATGAAATGCCGGAAATAGGTCAAAAGACTAGCTAAAGGCTCGTAACTCGTTTGGACACACATAAAACAGCAAGGTTGCACCATTACAACCTCACAAATGTACGACAATTGATGCACTTGTGCAGTGGTGGAGCTACATTGGAAACCACACAATATTATAGCCTTGGGGCCGAAAGTGTCCTTCTGCTCCCGAGCTCAAATGAACTCGGGTGAACAGTAAATTAAAAAATGAAAACAAATTAGAAAAGTTCTGGATTTTTAATGATATACTTTAACAAATGTTTTAAGAGCCTGCAAATTTTCACTTCAGAATGACTTTCGTGGAAGTCGCAGCGAAAAAACAAAATCAAAACTTCAAAATGCTTTTGAAAATGGCATTTTTTGAGCATCGATTTCTTTTTACCACCACTTCCACAAATGTGATTTCATAATGAAATTTTGCAAGCACTAGAAATTTTTTCAATGTCTTGCACAAAAACAATTAAGAATTTTTTAATTTTTTTTACGATTTTACTGTTCATGCAGACTCATTTGAGCCCGAGCTCAGAATAGCCGCGTCCGCTTGGGCCTAATTTTATCCTTATCTTCAATTATTGCAGTTGTGTAGGACGAGCCACATCCTGACTTTGCCCCTATTAGCCTGAACTTGTGCAACACAGGTTGTCTCCAATTGATTTTTGTATTTTGCATCCCTAGTTATACACTCCTAACTATTCATTCTTTTCTGGTTACTTCTATTTTTTTACTTTATATATATTCTAGTGTTTTATCGACTTCAAAATTATTTTATTTTTTAAATATATGTTGGCTTTAAACCGAGCCCGTCCAGTCACATTTCCTTCCCACCAAATCTAGCTAGAAAAGAACATAGCCCATCACCTGTCCCCACAATTTTCTCAATTTTCTATTTTTGTAATCATTATTGGAATTTCCTGTCCCTGAAAGCCCACTAAGATTTTTTTTCCTCAACTGGCTAACTTGCTGCCGCTGGTCTCACATGGGATGAAGAAAGATTGTTAAATCTTAATCATTATAATCCGCAAAATGATATATGTCGCTCTCTATGCTAGCATATATGGTCGTGATCTCCCACTACGCGCTACTACTAACCTCGCCCATTAGTGGGAGGAGGCAAACCGCGAGAGGAGGTATCCGTCGGTTTTAGCAATCTTTTGGAACCTTTTGTCTTGTTTGGGTAAAGTAACAAAGGTTATTTTTTTACATTTTTCTGTTTCTATATTTCAATTTGTTCTTTGTTTTCTTATTTTTCTATGTTTTTTTTTCCTTTTTCTTCTTTTTGATCCACAATATTTTTAACAAAATCATGAACGTTTTTAATTCTAGACTTTTTTCAATGTTTAATATTTCTAAAATGTATAAACATTTTTAAAATCCTGAACATTTTTTAAAATTCATGAATAAAATTCAAGAACATCTTTCAAATTGTTCAACATTTTCATGCCTAGAAATGGAATGAAAATGTTCATGAATCATGCATAGAAATGGTTTTTTATTTAAAACTAATGAATAAAAATAGAAATGGAAAAATGAAAAAAGTGTAAAGAATCGTGCTGCCTACTAGAGGTAACAATTAAATACAATTATGAACCAATGGTTCGATCCACCCAATGCAGATGTGCGGTGCACAATAGGTGAAAATACAATATTTTGGGGAATTGATGTCTACAAGCATGTTGGGATGGTGTAGCGACGGCGGCGTCCTCGTGGTGGACTTGTGTCCTCAGGCTCCGCCGTTGCAATAGCGTCTGCTCCAATGCTGATGCGGAGCTTGGGAGGTAGCCCAGGAGCGGATGCAGATTGTGGTCTACATCGATGACATCTGAAAGATGGTGGATCGTGTGCTGGGTTTGAGGTTCGTGGCTGGCAAGTATAGTTTCATACTCCGACATCTTAGTCAAGCGGGGCTGCTAGATCTGGAGTTGGATGGTGTGGCTAGGGTGTTGCCTTGGTCTCATTCGTTCAACGGTAATGGCTTTGCCTTTGGTGAGCCATCTTGGAGGTATGCAAAACTTCATATCAACGATGGAGCCGCGTCGAGCTCGGGTGCGTAGGTGATCCATTACTTTTTCTCCTAGTGGCTGTTGTGGTGGTGCCGAAGGCAGGTGACTGTCGATTGTGTCAGCTCAGGAGATTCTTCGGTCTTGATTGTAATTTATCTTCATAGCTGATGTTTGTTTGTGTAAATCCTAGTGTTATGTTGTCTTTTCAGTTTTGTCAAGTCGGTATGTAGGTGGTTTGTATTATGATCATTATGGTATAAATGAGACATATTTAATATGAAATATGAATTGTTTGCCTACGAAGACGTGCACACAACTTGTGAGCAGGACGTACGCACGTAAAGCTAGGTGCTTTATTCATCGGCTGGCCCGAAAAACATGTACACGGGACGTACGTACCTAAAACACACACGAGAGCAAGAGGCACACAGCACGCGGGATTTTATGGCCATGGGAGCGTGTCTCTTCCATTATGTTTTTTCTCTTAATTTGGATCTGGTTGAGTTGATTACAGGGGCAGATTTACACGTAGATAGCACATAGTCTCATAGGCTTAGTTATAGTCCTATCTACCGTGGAGGTCTATAGTTTAGTCCCAAGATTAATTTTATAAAAAAATCCCGAGTTTAATCTTGTTTAGTAGACAGATTATGATAACTCAACTAAAATAAATAAATTATTAGTATGAAAAACCTACTCTACAATGGCAACTTCATTATTCTGGAAAAGATATTTTTTGCCGTCTGGATCGGACTTGAGCAATCTCAGCCAGTGTCTCATTTATTTAGATTGAACTTTTTTACCTATTTATAATTTAAATTTAACTTTTGAAGCATGGTCTTAACCGGTGTAATTTTTTATTTGGCTTGCATAGTAATAATAATGATGTAGCTAAATATTAAGATACATTAATTATATTCTATAATTATGTTTAGTTGTGAAACTTTGTTATTTCATTAAATTTGAAGGATATACTACATGGATTTTGGTTCTTACTTAGTAATAATAATGATGTAGCTAAATATTAAGATACATTAATTATATTCTATAATTATGTTTAGTTGTGAAACTTTGTTATTTCGTTAAATTTGAAGGATATACTACATGGATTTTGGTTCTTACTTTTTTGAGACATTGGATCATTTTTTTTGTTTAACCAAATTATTATACGTCAAAGAAAAATACAAAAAGACAAAAACACAAGATTTCATATTTAATTTGTACAACTTATATGAATTGCAAATATATGTTAGTGTTTGTGTCTATTTATGTTTTCCTAAATATCATGCTTGATAGCTATAAAGTTGAATGATGTTTCTAGAATACATGCTTGTATATTTATATTCAAGTAAAGTAGCAAAGTGACGCTTGCAAATGCGAGTGAGTTAATCATAAGTGGGAGGCTTGTTCAAGTAAGAACAGCACCCAAGCACCAGTCCACCCATATATCAAATTATCAAAGGAGCGAACGCGAATCAAACCAACATGATGAAAGTGACAAGATGAGATTTCCGTGTGCGATCAAGAACGCTTTGCTTATTATAAGAGATTGTTTTGGCCTGTCCTTTGCTAAAAAAGGATTGGAATACCTTGCTGCACCTTCGTTACTGTTACCGTTACTTGCTCATTACAAATTATCTTGCTATCAAACTACTTGTTACCAAGAATTTCAGTGCTTCTAGAAATTACCTTGCTGAAAATCACTTGTCATTTCCTTCTGCTCCTCGTTGGATTCGACACTCTTACTTATCGGAGGAAGACCTCCAGCAAGTCCATGCCAGTCACGCCATCGCGGACAAGCTGAACCACTCGACCCAACCAGCACTTTGACTTGGGCCTTTTCTTCCGGCGTCACTTTCAGGAGAAGCAGGTTTTTGAGCCTCGGTCCAGAGAGAAAGGGGAAGCCCAGTCGACTATCCTGGTCGCCTGGTCTTTGCAGTAAAACCAGGTCGCCTGCCACCACGGACCCGACTCTGGAAAGTGATAGATGGAAAACTTTTTCCCCTCGTCTGGATCGCCAGGCCCCCGCACAGCTGGATCACCTGCGTCCTTTCGTCACTCGACTTGGCCTTCTTGACCGATTGGGAACGGCAAGTGAAGATGTGCTTAAAGAGTCCCCAATGGGGGCAGCAACCCAGGAAACCCTCACACAAGGAAATGAAAGCAGCAAGGTACACGATAGAGTTGGGAGTGAAGTGGTGGAGCTGCGCTCCGAAGAAGTTCAGAAAGCTCCGGAAAAAAGGATGAGGAGGCAGAGAAAACCCTCGATCGATCGATATGGGTGGCGAGGAGGACACACTCACCATCACGAGGTCGGGGCTCGACTTCTCCCCCCGGGAGGCGCGCAGCTTCGTAAGGAATGACTCCCCCCTCAACCATATCATCGAGATCTTCCTGCCGAATCACCGACGGCATCCAGTCGCCCTGGATCCAGCCTCTGGGCAGAGCAGTCCTTGAGGAAGATCCGCCCCGAGCGGACGTCTTCCCTTTCCCCTGCGCCGCCGCCTTCTTCGCGCGCTCCAGAGCAGACGTCTTGCCCTTCACCATCGTCGCCGGCAAATCTCGAACGGGCCTGCGGCGCTAGGGTGAGAGCGGAGGTGGCGGAGGACTTTGCGAAGGGAGAAAGAAAGGAGAGAGCACTGTTTGGAAACCCGAGCCGGCGGCTTATAAGAGGCCGCTTCCGAGTGGCTGACTGGTAGGCCCAGGCTATCCCGTCAAATCCCGCAGCAGACGCGCGCGCAGTACGTGGCGAAAAAGGTGGCACGGAAATCGAGGAGCTTCCGCCTTATCACATCCGATTACTGCGGCCACGCCCGTCCCGCTCGCTTCCCGATGTTCAAATCCCGCGAAATCCGCGGGCTGCGAAACATCTCATCAAACAGAAGATCCCTCTCACGCCGGCACTTGGTATTTCACAAGTAAGGAAATTCACTCGACGAGAGACCAAGAATGGATCAAGGTGACCAATAGAAGTTGACAACGTCATCCGTGGCGATTGATCCAGTGCAAGACATTCATATGACGCTAAGAACCAGTCGGAAGGACCCCCAACTCCTTCCCCACTCGAACCTCGATCCATTCGGGGGCTAATGACGAAGATATGTACCTAGGGTAGGGGCATGGACCTGTCCTAAGAGCCCTACCCAAGGACATCCCTGGAAGAAGTCACCTTTCAATCGACTTGAAGGTACCCACTCGACGGGTTTAAGACACTCGACCAAGAAGCTACCACTCGACCACGAAGCCAACCACTCGACTGCCAGGAGATCTAAAGTCACTCCGCAGGCAAACGGTCGGCTATTAAGTAGTCTTTATGGTCATTATAGCACTTTATTACCAGCGTTACCAATAACACCCCGCCTTAATGTACATTGAACCCTTGGTAACGTGGGCTGGCCGGGGTCCTGGTGCACTCTATATAAGCCACCCCCCTCCTCCGAGACAAGGGTTCGCACCTCTGTTATTCACACGCATATAATCCAACCGACCGCCTCCGGGCACGGAGACATAGGGCTGTTACTTCCTCCGCGAAGGGCCTGAACTCGTACACCCTGTGTGTTTACAACCTCTCCATAGCTGAGATCTAGCCTCTCCATACACACCCCCCTACATCACTGTCAGAGTTAGAACCACGACAGTTGGCGCCCACCGTGGGGCAGGAATCTTAGCGCCTAGTTGGAGAAGTTGTGATTTTTCCGATCCCTTTGATCATGGTTTCGTGCGGAGTTTTGGTGGAGGGCCGCGAGATCCGTCTCGGCGCGCTCACGTTCATCGCCGACGACTCCTCTTGGCTTCAGGAGGCACCACTCGACATCGACGCGCTCCCCGTCCGCGGTGCGACGCACTTCCGCGCATGCGTTCGTGGCGTCCTCCTGCGGCAGCCGTCGACCCAGTATCGGTCGGCCCCCGCGTCGTCTCCCCGCCCTGTCTCCCACCGGCGCAAGCGCTCTGGTCGGTCGAGGCTTCAGAGGTGGGTGAGGCATGCCGTGGCTCGCCAGTCGGCTGCCCCACAAGTCGCGGCAATCGAGCCCGACGAATCCCTCTGCGGCCTGTTCGACCTGTCGACTGGCTCCGCGGAGACAGCATCCGAGTGCGACAGCAGCGACCCAGCGGCTGAGGTTCTGGCGGTCGATGGAACGCACAGTCCTCCCGGTTTCCCTCGCGCTGATGGAGGCGCAGGTGGGGGCGACCCATCGCATCCCCACGATGAGTATCTCCCCGAACCTCTCATGTCATTGCAGCGAGAGGAGCTTCGCCGCCGGAACATGGACGCACTCCGCACTCCTATCGTCAGAGAAACCCCCGAGGCCCGGGCCTTGGAGGACGCGCGCTTGGCTAACTTGGCCGAGCGCACTCGACTGGAGAATCTCCAGCGAATACTCGACGAGCAAGCGCGTCAGCGAGCTCCCGAGTCCAGTCGACGTTAGCTCTTCCCGCCGACGCAGGTATATCGAACCCCAGTTCAGAATTTGGCTGCCGCGGCCCGTATAGCAGAATCGATTCAGCCCTCCCAGTCAGAGGCTGGCAGGGGCTTGTTGCAGATCAGGGCGTTGCTCCGGGCGGCGGGGAACCAGAATTCCGCTGTTTCTCAGTCGCGGAATAGGATCCACAGTCGATCCGTTGCAACAGATACAGTCCAGTCGGCTCACAGCTCGAGATCGCCCCCGAGGCGTGAGGGACGTGAAGACCGGCACGATCAGTACAGAAGAAATGAGCAGTATGATCACCGATCCGATCGTCATGAGCGACGTCGAGTGCCAACCCCTCCCCCGAGGAGTGGGTCATATGCGCCTCGACAGCGAGATGACAGGCGCCCTCATAGTGTTGGGCAGAGGATTCCAGTCGACCCCAGGGACCCAGGCTTTGATGCGAGATCCATCCTCGTTCAAGGTTTGGTTGACAGGAACAGAGCTCATCGAGAAGGCCACAATAGAGATGTGCCTGCCAGCAGCAGAGTACATGTTTCGGGGCCAGAGTGTTTTAGTCGAGCCATCAGAGCCGCAGTGATTCCTCCCAACTTCAGGTTGGCAACTGGAGTCAGCAAGTTCACCGGTGAGTCTAAGCCTGACACTTGGCTCGAAGATTACCGAGTGGCTGTACAGATTGGCGGTGGCAATGATGAGGTGGCCATGAAGCATTTGCCTCTCATGTTAGAGGGCTCAACCAGAGCATGGCTAAATCAGTTGGCGCCCAGCAGCATCTACACTTGGGAGGACCTCTCCCGAGTGTTTGTCACAACCTTTGAGGGAACATGCAAGCGACCTGCAGGCCTTACAGAATTGCGGTCTTGCGTGCAGAAACCGAATAAACTCTGAGGGATTACATCCAGAGGTGGATCACATTGCATCACACAGTTGAGAATGTGCCAGACCATCAAGCAGTTTGTGCCTTTAAAGAAGGCGTTAAGTACAGAGAATTGAATCTGAAGTTCGGTCGAACTGGAGAGATGTCTCTGAATCGGATGATGGAGATTGCCACCAAATACGCTAATGGTGAAGACGAAGATCGACTCCGGAGTGGCAAGCACAAGGCAGTCGCCCAAGAAACCGGAGGAAACTCCAGTCGTAAACAGAAGCGGAAGGCCGAGCCAGCCGCCCCTGGGGAGGCCCTGGCCGTAACCCAGGGAAAATTCAAGGGAAAACCCAAGGGGCCCTGGAAGCCCAAGAAAGTCAAGGATCAAGATGGAAATGATGTCTTGGATCTACCATGTCACATCCACACCAAGAAAGATGAAGAGGGTAATTTTATTTACCCAAAGCATACCACTCAACAGTGTCGGCTCCTGATCCAGCAGTTTCAGGGCAAGCAGTCCAAAGATAAGGAAAAAGAGTCGGACAGAGTTGAGGACAAGGAAGATAGTGACGATGGATACCCCCAAGTCAATTCCACCCTGATGATTTTTGCTGATATCGAAAGCAAAAGTGGACTGAAAGTCATTAACCGTGAGGTGAATATGGTTGCTCCGGCAACACCTAGTTATCTGAAGTGGTCTCAGACTGCCATCACATTCGACCAATCTGATCACCCTAAGCACATTGCCACCCCTGGGAGGCAAGCTTTGGTGGTCGACCCAGTTGTCGAAGGCACTCGACTGACCAAAGTCCTGATGGATGGTGGCAGTGGCCTGAACATACTGTATGCAGAAACATTGAAAGGGATGGGCATTCCGATGTCCAGGCTCAGTACCAGTAACATGAGCTTCCACGGAGTCATTCCCGGGAAGAAAGCCGAATCACTTGGCCAGATTGCTCTTGATGTGGTTTTCGGTGATTCAAAGAATTACCGCAAGGAAAAGTTGACATTCGAGGTTGTGGACTTCCAAAGTGCTTATCATGCCATTTTGGGCAGGCCGGCTTATGCACGCTTCATGGCTTGACCGTGTTACGTGTATCTCAAACTGAAGATGCCTGGCCCCAAAGGTGTGATCACTGTTACAGGCAACCGAAAGAAAGCAGAAGAGTGTTTTCAGAAAGGCTCAAAGATCGCTGATGCTTAGATGGCAGTGGTCGAGCTGCAAGAGTACCAGAAGACTGCCGATCCGAGTGAATTGCTACGAGCCAAGAAGCCTGCTTCAGAATCAGCTTTTCAGTCGTCCGGTGAAACAAAGCCAGCCCACATTCACCCGACCGACCCCAATGCTGCCCCGACTCACATCTCAACGACGCTCGACTCCAAATAGGAAGAAGCGCTCATCCAGTTCCTCCGTGAGAACTGGGACATCTTCGCATGGAAGCCCTCTGACATGCCTGGAGTTCCCAGGGGGCTGGCTGAGCACCGTCTACGAGTCGACCCAAAATTTAAGCCTGTGAAAGAACATCTTCGACGGTCCGCCATCCAGAAGAGGAAAGCTATCGGCGAGGAGGTGGCTCGGCTCTTAGCAGCGGAGTTCATCCGAGAGATTTACCACTCTGAGTGGCTCGCCAATGTTGTCATGGTCCCGAAGAAGGACAAGTCACTTCGCATGTGCATTGATTTTAAACATATCAATCGGGCCTGCCCAAAAGATCATTTCCCTCTCCCTCGCATCGACCAAATAGTCGACTCGACCGCGGGGTGCGAGCGATTGTCTTTTCTGGACGCCTATTCCGGGTACCATCAGATCCGTCTGTATGGACCCGACGAGGTCAAAACAGCTTTCATCACTCCATTCGGATGCTTCTGTTATGTCACCATGCCATTCGGCCTCAAGAATGCCAGAGCCACGTTCATGAGGATGATTCAGAAGTGTTTACTCACTCAAATCAGTCGGAATGTGGAGGCATACATGGATGATATTGTGGTTAAGTCACGGAAAGGTTCCGACCTGCGGACTGACCTTGCTGAAACCTTTGCCAACCTCAGGAGGTATGATATCAAACTCAATCCATCAAAGTGCACATTCGGAGTTCCAGGTGGAAAGTTACTCGGTTTTCTCGTTTCCAAACGGGGAATCGATGCCAATCCTGAAAAATTCGATACCATACTCCGGATGAAGCGTCCTGTGCGTGTGCACGATGTCCAGAAGCTTACAGGTTGCTTGGCCGCTCTAAGTCGATTCATTTCTCGTCTCAGTGAAAAGGCGTTGCCTCTTTACCGACTGATGAAGAAGTTTGACAAGTTCGAGTGGACTCTAGAAGCTGATGCAGCATTTGCAGAGCTCAAAGCTCTGCTCTCCACCCAGCCGGTGCTCGCTGCTCCAATCAGCAAAGAGCCTCTGCTGCTTTACATTGCAGCCACAGGACAAGTTGTCGGTACAGTACTTACAGTCGAGCGGGAAGAAGAAGGAAAGGCCTTCAGAGTTCAGCGCCCAGTTTATTATGCGTCTGAAGTTTTGACCCCTTCAAAACAAAGATATCCTCATTACCAGAAGCTTGTATATGGGATTTATATGACCACGAAGAAGGTTGCACATTACTTCTCTGACCACTCCATTACAGTCGTCAGCGACGCCCCACTGTCAGAGATTCTGCACAACAGAGATGCAACTTGTCTAGTGGCTAAGTGGGCGATTGAACTCCTTCCCTTAGATATCAAGTTTGAAGCAAAGAAGGCTATCAAGTCCCAAGCAATCGCAGATTTCGTCGCCGAGTGGATTGAACAGCAGCTTCCGACTCAAGTTCACTCGGAGCATTGGACCATGTTCTTCGATGGATCTAAGATGCTGAATGGTTCCGGTGCTGGGGTAGTATTAGTCTCCCCCCGTGGAGACAAGCTCAGATACGTTCTCCAGATTCACTTCGATTCCTCCAATAATGAAGCAGAATATGAAGCACTTTTGTATGGGTTGCGCATGGCCATTTCACTCGGCATCCGTCGCCTCATGGTCTATGGCGACTCAGATTTGGTGGTTAATCAAGTGATGAAGGAGTGGGAGGTCAGAAGTTCGGCAATGACTGGTTATTGCAATGCATTGAGAAAGTTAGAAAAGAAATTCGAGGGGTTAGAGCTTCATCACATCCCCCGACTGAAAAATCAAGCGGCTGGCGATTTGGCAAAGATAGGCTCCAAGAGAGAAGCCATTCCCAGCAACGTGTTCCTGGAGCACATCCACTCGTCGTCAGTCCAAGAAGATCATTTTACAGAAGAAGCCCCGCAGCCGAAAAGTGCCATAGATCCGACTGAAGTCGAAGTCCCTGCTGTGGTCGACCTGATCATGGAAGTCTTGGCAATCACTCCCGACTGGACGATACCATACATCGCGTATATCCTAAGGAAAGAACTCCCAGAGGACGAGGAAGAGGCTCGACAGATCGTCCGCCGATCCAAGGCCTTCACAGTCATAAAGGGACAGTTGTACAGAGAAAGCGCGACTGGAATCGGTCAGAAGTGCATAACACCAGAAGAGGGTCAGATAATCCTTGATGATATCCACTCGGGGACCTGTGGTCACCATGCGTCTTCTCAGACCATTGTGGCTAAAGCATACCGAGTGGGATTTTACTGGCCAAAGGCAAATGAAATGGCAAAGGAGATAGTCGACAAATGTGGAGGGTGCCAGTTCTACTCCAACATGTCACACAAACCTGCATCAGCCCTGAAGACCATTCCACTCGTCTGGCCCTTTGCTGTTTGGGGACTGGACATGGTTGGTCCATTGAGAACAGGTAGGAGCGGTTTCACACATGTGCTTGTGGCAGTCCACAAGTTTACCAAATGGATTGAAGCTAAGCCTATCAAGAATCTTGATGCTTGCGCTGCTATCAGTTTTGTCAGGGGGCTAACATTCAGATATGGAGTCCCGCATAGCATCATCACTGACAATGGGTCAAACTTTGATTTAGACAAGTTCAGAGCTTTTTGCGCCTCTCAAGGCACACGAGTCGACTACGCATCGGTCGCCCATCCCCAGTCGAATGGACAAGCTGAGAGGGCAAATGGTCTGATTCTCAAAGGACTAAAGCCTCGACTGATGCGTGATCTCAAGCACGCGGCAGGTTCTTGGGTCGATGAGCTTCCGTCGGTTCTGTGGGGATTGAGGACCACCCCGAACCGGTCGACTGGAAGAACTCCATTCTTTCTGGTTTATGGAGCTGAAGCAGTTCTGCCGAGTGATCTTCTTCACAATGCACCCCGAGTCGAACTTTATACCGAAGATGAAGCAGAACAAGCCCGGCAAGACGCAGTCGACCTCCTAGAACAAGAGAGGGAGATGGCCATGATCAGATCGACCATTTATCAGCAAGACTTGTGTCGATTCCACGCCAGAAATGTGAAGAGTCGAGCCTTCCAAGAAGGAGATTTGGTCCTCCGAGTGGATCAACAGAAACCACACAAGCTTGCTCCTACTTGGGAAGGCCCCTTTGTCACCAGAGTCCTCCACAATGGAGCGTATCACCTCTACAATGTTGATCTCCAGATTGACGAACCGCGAGCTTGGAATGCGGAACTGCTCCGCCCCTTTTACACCTAAGTTCTCCCTCGGACGAGATGTAATAAGAAAAACCTCTGCAGTTCATTTTTATCAAAGACAAGAGTGTTCTAATAATTGTTGTCACTTTTGTTTGCGTACGAAATCCCCCAGTGGGTGACTTAGCTGCGAATCCGTTTTGCCTAAGTTTGTGAAAAAAATCCTACCGAGTGGCAAGCCAGACTCCCACTCGGGGGCTTAGCTGCAGCCCAGTGCTCGCCTAAGTGTTTAAAAATCCTACCGAGTGGCGAGCCAGACTCTCACTCGGGGGCTTAGCTGCGGCCCAGTGCTCGCCTAAATTTGAAAAAATCCTACCGAGTGGCGAGTCAGACTCCCACTCGGGGGCTTAGCTGCAGCCCAATGCTCGCCTAAGTGTTCAAAAATCCTACCGAGTGAGAGCAAACCTCCCACTCGGGGGCTTAGCTGCAGTCCAGTACTCGCCTAAGTTTGAAAAAATCCTACCGAGTGGAGAGCAAACCTCCCACTCGGGGGCTTAGCTGCAGCCCAGCGCTCGCCTAAGTGTTCAAAAAATCCTACCGAGTGGAGAGCAAACCTCCCACTCGGGGGCTTAGCTGCAGTCCAGTCCTCGCCTAAGTTTGAAAAAATCCTACTGGGTGGAGAGCAAACCTCCCACTCGGGGGCTTAGCTGCAGTCCAGTACTCGCCTAAGTTTGAAAAAATCCTACCGAGTGGAGAGCAAACCTCCCACTCGGGGGCTTAGCTGCAGCCCAGCGCTCGCCTAAGTGTTCAAAAAATCCTACCGAGTGGAGAGCAAACCTCCCACTCGGGGCTTAGCTGCAGCCCAGTGCTCGCCTAAGTGTTTAAAAATCCTACCGAGTGGAGAGCAAACCTCCCACTCGGGGGCTTAGCTGCAGCCCAGTGCTCGCCTAAGTGTTTAAAAATCCTACCGAGTGGCGAGCCAGACTCCCACTCGGGGGCTTAGCTGCAGCCC
This sequence comes from Triticum urartu, assembly GCF_003073215.2. Taxonomy (NCBI): domain Eukaryota; kingdom Viridiplantae; phylum Streptophyta; class Magnoliopsida; order Poales; family Poaceae; genus Triticum; species Triticum urartu. Next base: position 710,856,642 of record NC_053024.1, on the reverse strand, counting down.
AGTGCTCGCCTAAGTGTTTAAAAATCCTACCGAGTGGCGAGCAAACTCCCACTCGGGGGCTTAGCTGCAGCCCAGTGCTCACCTAAGTGTTTAAAAATCCTACCGAGTGGCGAGCAAACTCCCACTCGGGGGCTTAGCTGCAGCCCAGTGCTCGCCTAAGTGTTTAAAAATCCTACCGAGTGGCGAGCCAGACTCCCACTCGGGGGCTTAGCTGCAGCCCAGTGCTCGCCTAAGTGTTTAAAAATCCTACCGAGTGGAGAGCAAACCTCCCACTCGGGGGCTTAGCTGCAGCCCAGTGCTCGCCTAAGTGTTTAAAAATCCTACCGAGTGGCGAGCCAGACTCCCACTCGGGGGCTTAGCTGCAGCCCAGTGCTCGCCTAAGTGTTTAAAAATCCTACCGAGTGGAGAGCAAACCTCCCACTCGGGGGCTTAGCTGCAGCCCAGTGCTCGCCTAAGTGTTTAAAAATCCTACCGAGTGCGAGCCAGACTCCCACTCGGGGGCTTAGCTGCAGCCCAGTGCTCGCCTAAGTACAGGACACAACCCAATCCGCAAGGACGACGAGGCGCAAGTCGACTGCTACCTTCTCCTTCGGAGTTACGCCACAAATACAAGGGTATTCTGAGTGAAGATCAAGTTCCACTCGACGGATCAAACCATGAAGATATTCAACGAGAAATCAAGTTCGGATAAAGCCTAAAGGTCCCAACCTCAGATCAAAGTACTCGAGCCCTTGGCTCGGTAGAGTTTAACGGGTTACAATCCACTCGGCATTCCGAGGCAAATTTAAAGTGAAGCAAAAAGTTTTTCATTCCTCAGGTGGAGGACTGGAAGGGGCGACGAACTCGTCCAAGTCGATCCCGTCTGCAATACGAGTGGCAGCAGCGATGAAAGTCTCCATGAAGTCTTGAAAGCTGTGCTTCCTGGTAATTGGCAACTTGGATGGCGGCCAGCTTTTCTTCTCTGCGCTCCTTGCAATGGACGCGGACCAGAGACAGAGCGACATCAGCACCACATCTAGCAGAAGATTTCTTCCCATTCCGCCACTCGACCCGGGACTTCATTCAGTCGAGCCATCAAGAGACTCGAGTCGTTCTGAAGCGTCGTCCCAGGCCAGAGTGATGTGTCGATCCGCGACATCGCAACCTTCAGTCGAGCAAGATAGTCAACAACACTGGTAACACGAGACTCCAGTCGGAGCACGTTCATAGCAGCCTCATCCTTCAAGAGAATTGGCGGGGTCCAAGCCTGGCTCCACTTGACTGGTTTCCTCTTCGAAGCTCTGGCAGAATTCTGCAAACATGATTCAAGAGTAAGACAGTGGCCCTACACAGGCTTGGTAACTGCAAGACAGTCGGGGCGGAGTAATTACCTTCGAGCATGACGAACAGCTTCTTGGCGAGTCCACCAGAGATAAGCCTCCAGATCGTTCCTCTTCCCCGCCAGCTCACCCGCCTTGTCGTGCAGAGCCACGTTGTCGTTCTTCAGTCGGCTGACCTCTTGATGGCTACCTCGAGAGCAGCTTTTCAGTCTGAGTTCTCCTGCTCAAGAGTTTCAGACCGAAGGCCAGTTTCTCTTCAGCAAGCCTCGTTTTGTTCAAGACCTCCTCTGTGCTTTCCTGCAAGATCTTGATCCTTCTTCTTCAGAGCTTCTTCCAGTTTATCTGCGGCACGTCGAGTGAAATCAACATCAAGAATGGACAAGCAAGAAAAATCACTCGTCAAGAATGGAAACCTCACCAGCCATACCTTTTGCTTCTTCTTGCGCCTTCTTCAAATTCTTGAGCAAGCTTCAAGTTAAGGTTGAGCTGGATCTGCTGATTCTCCAACTCAGTATAGCGAGCTACAAGTTCGCAGGATTTCTGTAAAAAAATCAGTCGACAGACGTCCAAGATAAGTTGCTTCCGAGTAACTAAGAGACAATGATGGCGTTTCTAAGACTACAGCCGAATCAAAAACATTCGACAGTAGTCTCGGGGACTACACCCAGTGGGTGCACTCAGCGTGCCCCCACTGTAAAAAAAGAGTCGACCGGATACAGTTCCATTCGACATGGCCTGACCAGACCGAGGTGAAGAAATACAGCTACAGCAACACAATATAAAGACTACAGTCGATGCCAGCAGTCCACCGTAGTCTCGGGGACTACACCCAGTGGGTGCACTTAGCGTGCCCCCACTCGTCCAAGAATTGGCAGACACACCCAAGTGGGTGTACAGATATAAAGATCTTCGGAAAAGAGATTCTTCAAAACAGCATATCGTAGCAGACCAAGTGTTGAGTCGACTGACCTGGACGTTACTCTGAAGAGCCGAACTCGCGTCATAAGCTGCTTGGCTGGCCCATCCCGAGCCACTTTCACTTGTTCCATCTGTCCCGTGGCGTATAGCATCTTTTGCGGCAGTGCTTGGTCCTCAGGGACGGGGTACGCGGCAAAAAGCGAAGGCGGATCCGCAGTCGATGTCGAGGGCCGCACACTCGTAGAGGAATGGCGAAAGTCACAGAAGCCCGAGTGGTTTCACCACCGTCTCGAGCTACGGCCTCAGGCGCCGGAGCGATTGTGGGGTCTTCGCCAGCCAACGCTCCCTGTTCCTTCTCACTCTCGGCGGTCATCATCGTCATCCGGGAGGTTGATAACATGAGGAAGGAGCTACAAGAAAAAATTCAATCGACCAGAATTTCAATAAATGTCTAGTGGACTCAAGGCAGAACATCAGTAATCGTACCAGGGTTGGAGGTAACAACATCCCCCATCTCTTGATCGTCGTCCTTGGCGGAGAGCTCAGAAGTAGCAGCACTGCAAATCTCGAAAGTCAATCAGTTGGTTCAATGAATCGACCAAGGATCTGTCCACGGTCGACAAAGGAAAATAAGCTTTATTATTACCCAGAAGATGGTGGGGACAGTCATCTTCATCTTGGGCAGAGCCTTGGGCGGCTTGGACGGCGTCACGCGTGGGTGCTTGGGAGCCTCTCGGTCGGCGTAGGAGAAGAGGTCCGAGCGTTTCTACGACTGCCCAACAGGAGCAGTCGCCTTACCACGTTCCCGCGCTGGATCGTGTGTAAGCTTGGACCGCCTCTCTGGACGGGGGGGTTCGAACCTCCTCCTCCTCTTCACTGGAGTCGACGTCGTCGTCTCCCTCTCCTTCGCCATCGGACTCCCACTCGCCTTGTTCGTCTCCACTCTCACCTTCGCTCGCCTCCCCTTCCTCAGTTGGCTCCTGTGCCCCGTTGGCGTCGAGTACATCTCATTAGTGGCCTGGAAAACAACAGACAAGACAAAAATCAATCGACCAATCCAAGAGAAATGAAGGAAAATAAGATCTCAGTCGGGAGCATAAAGTCAGACCTGGTCCACTTCGTATGTGTTGTCGAGTGGAGAAACCCTCCTGGCTCCTCGGGGGTTGTCTTTGTTTCCTGTGATGCTCGACAGCCACCCCTCCAACATCTCATCAGTGACCTCCTTCCGGGTGGATCCGAGTGGTGTCTTCGAGACCCGAGTACAGCCACATCGGGTGGTCACGAGCCTGGAGCGGTTGGATGCGCCTCCAAGGAAGACCTCCAGCAAGTCCATGCCAGTCACGCCCTCGCGGACAAGCTGAACCACTCGACCAACCAGCACTTTGACTTGGGCCTTTTCTTCCGGCGTCACTTTCAGAGAAGCAGGTTTTTGAGCTCGGTCAAGAGAGAAAGGGGGAAGCCCAGTCGACTGTCCTGGGGTCGCCTGGTCTTTACAGTAAAACCAGGTGCCTGCCAACCACGGACCGACTCGGGAAAGTGATAGATGGAAAACAACTCTTTCCCCTCGTCTGGATCGCCAGGCCCCCGCACAGCTGGATCACCTGCGTCCTTTCGTCACTCGACTTGGCCTTCTTGACCGATTGGGAAGCGGCAGTGATGTGCTAAAGAGGCCCCAATGGGGGCGGCAACCCCAGGAAACCCTCACACAAGGAAATTGAAAGCGGCAAGGTACAACGATAGAGTTGGAGTGAAGTGTGGAGCTGCGCTCCGAAGAAGTTCAAAACTCCGGAAAAAAGGATTGAGGAGGAGAGAAAACCCCGATCGATATGGTGGCGAGGAGGACACACTCACCATCACGAGGTGTGGCTCGACTTCTCCCTCCCCGGGAGGCGCGGCAGCTTCGTATAGAATGACTCCCCCTCAACCATATCATCGAGATCTTCCTGGGCCGAATCACCGACGGCATCCAGTCGCCCTGGATCCAGCCTCTGGGCAGAGCAGTCCTTGAGGAAGATCCGCCCCGAGCGGACTTCTTCACTTTCCCCTGCGCCGCCGCCTTCTTCGCGCGCTCCAGAGCAGACGTCTTGCCCTTCACCATCGTCGCCGGCAAATCTCGAACGGGCATGCGGCGCTAGGGTGAGAGCGGAGGTGGCGGAGGACTTTGCGAAGGGAGAAAGAAAGGAGAGAGCACTGTTTGGAAACCCGAGCCGGCGGCTTATAAGAGGCCGCTTCCGAGTGGCTGACTGGTAGGCCTAGGCTATCCCGTCAAATCCCGCAGCAGACGCGCGTGCAGTACGTGGCGAAAAAGGTGGCGCAGAAATCGAGGAGCTTCCACCTTATCACATCCGATTACTGCGGCCGCGCCCGTCCCGCTCGCTTCCCGATGTTCAAATCCCGCGAAATCCGCGGGCTGCGAAACAACTCATCAAACAGAAGATCCCTCTCGCGCCGGCACTCGGTATTTCACAAGTAAGGAAATTCACTCGACGAGAGACCAAGAATGGATCAAGGTGACCAATAGAAGTTTACAACGTCATCCGTGGCGATTGATCCAGTGCAAGACATTCATATGACGCTAAGAACCAGTCGGAAGGACCCCCAACTCCTTCCCCACTCGAACGTCGTTCCATTCGGGGGCTAATGACGAAGCTATGTACCTAGGGTAGGGGCATGGACCTGTACTAAGAGCCCTACCCAAGGACATCCCTGGAAGAAGTCACCTTTCAATCGACTTGAAGGTACCCACTCGACGGGTTTAAGACACTCGACCAAGAAGCTACCACTCGACCACGAAGCCAACCACTCGACTGCCAGGAGATCTAAAGTCACTCCGCAGGCAAACGGTCGGCTATTAAGTAGTCTTTATGGTCATTATAGCACTTTATTACCAGCGTTACCAATAACGCCCCGCCTTAATGTACATTGAACCCTTGGTAACGTGGGCTGGCCGGGGTCCTGGTGCACTCTATATAAGCCACCCCCCTCCTCCGAGACAAGGGTTCGCACCTCTGTTATTCACACGCATATAATCCAACCGACCGCCTCCGGGCACGGAGACATAGGGCTGTTACTTCCTCCGCGAAGGGCCTGAACTCGTACACCCTGTGTGTTTACAACCTCTCCATAGCTGAGATCTAGCCTCTCCATACACACCCCCCTACATCACTGTCAGAGTTAGAACCACGACACGAGTAACTAGAGGGCATCCTGCGGCAAGCATTACTCCAACACCGTGTTCACTTCCCGGACTCGGCCGAGAAGAGACCATCACGGCAACTCACACTGTTGATTCATTTTAATTAAGTTAAGGTTCAAGTTATCTACAACCGGACATTAACAAATTCCCATCTGCCCATAACCGTGGGCACGGCTTTCGAAAGTTCAAATCCCTGCAGGGGAGTCCCAACTTAGCCCACGACAAGCTCTCATGGTCAATGAAGGAATAGACCTCCTCCCGAGATGTTCCGATCAGGCTCGGTATCCCGGTTCTTCAAGACACTTCGACAAGTTAAAACGAATCCAGCAACACCGCCCGAATGTGCCGACAAATCCCGATAGGAGCTGCACATATCTCGTTCTCAGGGCACACTCAGATTGTCCTAGGTACAGGTAGGCCAGCCCCGAGTTGCCCCGGGTGGCCACCGGCAGCTGACAGGTGGACCAACACTCAGAGGAGCACTGGCCCGGGGGGGTTTAAATAAGATGACCCTCGGGCTCCGGAAACCCAAGGGAAAAAGAGGCTAGGTGGCAAATGGTAAAACCAAGGTTGGGCATTGCTGGAAAAGCTTTAATCAAGGCGAACTATCAAGGGGTTCCCATTATGACCCAACCGCGTAAGGAACGCAAAATCCGGGAACATAACACCGATATGACGGAAACTAGGGCGGCAAGAGTGGAACAAAACACTAGGCGAGAGGCCGAGCCTTCCACCCTTTACCAAGTATATAGATGCATTAAGATAACAAGGCAATATAATGATATCCCAACAAGTAAGTAATGTTCCAACAAGGAACGGTCTCCGATCTTCACCTGCAACTAGCAACGCTATAAGAGGGGCTGAGAAAAGCGGTAACATAGCCAATCAACGGTTTGCTAGGACATGGTGGGTTAGAGGTTTGACATGGCAATTTGGGAGGCATGATAAGCAAGTGGTAGGCATCGTAGCATAGACATAGCAAAAGAGCGAGCATTTAGCAAAGCAAAGATAGTAGTGATTTCGAGGGTATGATCATCTTGCCTACAAAGTTGTCAGAGTTGACTGGTTCCTCGAAAGCAAACTCAACGGTCTCCTCGTTAGCAAACTCGTCTCCCGGCTCTACCCAAACAAGACAAACAAGCAACAAGGACACAATCAACCACATGCAAACTCAAACAACATGATGCAAAGATGGTATGCTATGCGGGATGCAATATGTGATGCATATGCAAGGTTTGACAAGGAATGAATGAACCTGGCCTCAACATGGAAATCCAAGTGTGCCACTGGAAAGGTGAGATGAAATCACTTGAAAACGATATAAAGATCAACGGAATTGGAGTTACGGTTTGGAAATGGCAAGCAATTCAAATATGACCACGTTCTGCGATTTACAGCAAGTAGCCATCTAAATGCAACAAGATGAACATGCTACAGCACCCAAACATGGCATCAAAATACATGGCAAGGATCCACTCATGATCCTTAACAAAAGGCTAGCACTGAGCTACGGCCAATTCAGCCATTAACAGGTTCAAACAAGCATGGCAAAAATGCATTTCGTAAACAGATTTCAGACTTAGTGAAATTAACACTTGTCTGGAATTTCAGATCAGATAGCACTCTTTGGAGCATGAAAACTATATGCTACAGGACCTGAACATGGCACAGTAAAGCATGGCATGTAGCTACTCAAAGAGCTTAACAAAAGTCCCTTAGTGACCTTGAGCCAAAAGAGATCGGAAAATACATTTGCAAGCATGTGAACATGGCAAAAACATAATCAGTTCTCAGACTTAGTGAAAACTGGAGCATGCTGAAAACAGTTATCAAGTAGGCATGTTTACGAGCTCGATGCACTCACTACAGAGCAAGTCATGACAATCTAAGCACACACCCATCAATAATACACATTATACAAGATAGACATGGCAAGAACAATAGCATAGCATGCACGGATCAACTACAACATCCTCAGCAAAATCGCTAACAAGTAGACAATCTGCCCAGATTCACGAAATAGCAAAAGTAGAGCTCGATTGACTCAAGCTAGGGTGCTCCATAATTGCAAACAAAGACATGGATGGATAGAGCACTACAAGATTAACAAAACATCCTTACTAATCATCCTCAAAAGAGGCACGGATCACTAGGAAACAACATGAACATATGGCATAATGAGATAAACAGTCCAAGGACTTAGTGGAAATGCTAAGTCCCTGAAATCAGCATTAACGAATGCACCACTTTGCAAGCTTGTGCTAGTCACCACACACATCACAAAAATACATGGGTTGCACCTCTGGATAGATGGCAAAACACATAACAAAACACATGTAGAGCTCAGGGGCATATCATGCACACAACAATCATGGAAAAAATGACAAATATCTAATTGAAGCAGCAGATCTGACAATTATCTCAAATAGCACTCTTCCAACAGCATTTCAGGCATCAAGATGAACTCAAATGAAAATGATGCAATGAGAGGAAATGATGTGCTCTCTGAGACGAACATTATGATATGTTATATGCCCAAAACGGAGCTACAGGTGCAAAGTTACGATGCGATGAACATAGCCAAAATAATTAGGGTTTCGGGCAAAAAGTAAACCGAGGCAAGATTCGGATCCAGATCTGGCCGGGCGCGGTTTACGAGGTTGGCCGGCAACTGTTCACCGGCGACGGGGCTCGGTGGCCGGAGCGTCTAGCTGCCGGAGGAGCTCGCCGAAGCCGGATCCGGGCGAGGGGAGGCGAGGTCGAGGCGGCGGCGGGTCGGCGAGGTCTCGGGGAGGCGGCGGCCGGCGTCATCGGGGAGCTGCAGGGCGGCGGTGCCTCGCCGGAGCGGCGAGGCCAGCAATGGCGCGCGGCGGCGCCGGGCATCGGGCGCGGGGACGGAGGAGGGCGCGGGGCGGCGCGGTCGATGGGCCAGGGAGGGCCTCCCGCGGGCCTGGCGGGCCTCGAGCGGCGGCGGCGATGTGGGGCTCGCCCAGCCACGTGGCGATCGCGGGTTGGCGGCGGCGGGATGTCCGGTGCGTCCCGGACGTTGTCCGGCCGCCCGGATGGAGCGGGGCTAGGGTTTGGAAGAGGGGATCCGGGATTTTCGAGAGGGGTCTATTTATAGGCATAGAGGGAGCTAGGAGAGTCCAAATGAGGTGCGGTTTGCGGCTACGCGATCATGATCGAACGCTCTAGATGATGGAGAGGGTTTTGGTGGGTTTTGGGCAAAATAGGAGGGGTGTTGGGCTGCAACACACACGAGGCCTTTTTGGTCCCTCGGTTAACCGTTGGAGTATCAAACGAAGTCCAAATGGTACGAAACTTGACAGGCGGTCTACCGGTAGTAAACCAAGGCCGCTTGGCAAGTCTCGGTCCAATCCGGAAATGTTTAATCCCCACACACGAAAGAAAGGTAGAAATAACCACCGGAGGAGAACGAAGCGCCGGAATGCAAAACGGACAACGGGGAAATGCTCGAATGCATGAGACGAACACGTATGCAAATGCAATGCACATGATGACATGATATGAGATGCATGACAACGACAACACACACGGAGACAAAAACCCGAACCCGAGAAAATAAAATAACTTAAGGCCGGAAACGGCAAGAGTTGGATTACATATTAGGAAAATCATATCCGGGGTGTTACAACACTCCACCACTACGAAAGGATCTCGTCCCGAGATCTAGGACTGAAAGAACGCCGGGTACTCAGAACGGAGGTGATCCTCGCGTTCCCAGGTAGCTTCACGGTCGGAATGGTGTGATGACTTGACTTTGAGGAATTTGATTGACTTGTTGCGAGTCTTACGTTCAGTCTCTTCAAGAATAGCAACGGGGTGCTCACGATAAGAGAGATCTTCTTGGAGCTCAATGTCCTCGAATTTCACTATGTGATCAGGAGTCTTGAAGCACTTTCGAAGCTGAGAGACATGGAACACGTCATGCACATTTGCAAAGTTTGAAGGAAGCTCGAGTTGATAGGCGAGATCGCCTCTCTTGCTAACAATCTTGAAAGGTCCCACGTATTTGGGGGCAAGCTTCCCTTTGATACCGAAGCGACGAGTACCTTTCATTGGAGAGACGCAAAGGTAAACATGATCTCCGATCTCAAAAGCCAAATCACGGTGCTTACTATCATAGTAGCTCTTCTGGCAGGATTGGGCTGCTTTGAGGTTATCTCGAATGACTTGGCACATTTCCTCTGCCTCTGTGATTAAGTCATTTCCCAAAAGCTGACGTTCGCCGGTTTCACACCAGTTGAGAGGGGTACGGCACTTCCTGCCATACAGAATTTCAAATGGGGCCTTGCCCGAACTTGCTTGAAAACTGTTGTTGTAGGAGAATTCAGCATAAGGAAGACAATCCTCCCACTTCATGCCGAAGGAGATCACACAAGCCCTGAGCATATCTTCAAGAATCTGATTGACACGCTCGACTTGACCGCTAGTTTGAGGATGGAAAGCTGTGCTGAAGCGGATGTTGGTGCCCATGGCCTTTTGAAAAGAATCCCAAAATTTGGAGGTAAAGATGCTGCCACGGTCTGAAGAGATCACTTGTGGAATACCGTGCAGAGAGACAATTCGAGAGGTATAGAGTTCCGCTAATTGAGCTGCAGTGATTGACTCTTTGATAGGAAGAAAGTGAGCCACTTTAGTGAGTTTGTCGATGACAACGAATATAGCATCATTGCCACGCTTGGACTTTGGAAACCCAGTAATGAAGTCCATCTCAATGTGGTCAAACTTCCATTCTAGAATGGCAAGAGGTTGGAGGAGACCAGTTGGCCTTTGGTGTTCTGCCTTCACTCTTCTGCAGACATCACACTCATTCACGAATTGGGCAATCTCGCTCTTCATTCGAGTCCACCAATAAGCCTGCTTGAGGTCTTGATACATCTTCGTGCTCCCAGGGTGGATGGAGAGGAGAGAATTGTGAGCCTCGTTCATGATCACTTTACGAAGGTCACCTTTGGGCACAACAATACGATCCTCGAAGAAGAGAGTATCCTTGTCATCAAGGCGGTAGCACTTGTACTTGGGTTGACTCTTGGCAATCCCAATTTTCACCTTTTTCACCATAGCATCAAGAAGTTGGGCTTGGCGAATCTGTTCTTCCAAGGTAGGAGAGACTTAAAGGTTGGCGAGGAAACCTTGAGGAACAGCTTGCAGATTAAGTTTGCGGAAAGCTTCACAAAGCTCGGGTTGATAAGGCTTGAGAATCAGACTATTGCAATAAGTCTTCCTGCTCAATGCGTCAGCAATCACATTGGCCTTGCCTGGAGTGTACTCGATACTTGGATTATACTCTTGAATCATTTCGACCCATCGAGTTTGCCTGAGGTTGATATTAGGCTGAGTGAAGATGTACTTGAGACTCTTGTGGTCAGTGAAGATGTCCACTTTTCTTCCCAATAAGAGATGTCTTCAAGTCAAAAGAGCAAGCACAACTGCCGCCAACTCGAGGTCATGAGTGCGGTAGTTCTTCTCGTTGGGCTTCAACTGGCGAGAGGTATAAGCCACAACTTTCTTCTCTTGCATCAACACTGCGCCGAGACCTTGGAGAGAGGCATCGCAAAAGACCTCGTACGGTTTGGATTCATCAGGCGGAGTCAGAACTGGAGCAGTGACCAATTTCTCTTTCAAAGTGTTGAAAGCAATGTCACACTCCGGAGACCAAACGTACTTGACGTGCTTCTAGAGAAGATTTGAGAGAGGCTTCGCGATCTTAGAAAAGTTTTCAACGAATCTTCGACAGTAGCTTGCGAGACCGAGGAAGCTACGGAGTTGCTTCACGTTCTGAGGTGGTTCCCAATTCACAATTGCAAACACCTTCTCAGGATTCACCGCAATGCCCTTGGCAGAGATGATATGACCAAGATAAAGAACCTCATCGAGCCAAAATTTGCACTTTGAGAACTTGGCGTAGAACTGATGTTCCCTCAGCTTATCGAGTACCAAACGTAAGTGCTTGGCATGATCTTCCTTGTTCTTCGAAAAGACCAGAATGTCGTCGAGATAGACCAAAACGAAGTCATTGGTTTAGGCGTTGAAGATGAAGTTCAGCATGCGAGAGAACGTCGGAGGAGCGTTGACGAGGCCAAAAGACATGACAGTGTATTCATATGAACCATAGCTTGTCCTGAAAGCCGTCTTGGGAATATCTTGCTCACGGATTCGAATCTGATGATAACCCATACGGAGATCAAGCTTGGAGAATACTTGGGCACCTTTGAGTTGTTCGAACAGCTCGTTGATGTTGGGAAGTGGGTATTTGTTCTTGATAGTCTTCTTGTTCAATGGACGGTAATCAACACAAAGTCGGTCCGTTCCATCCTTCTTCTTCACAAAAAGAACACCACAACCCCACGGAGAAGAACTAGGTCGGATGAGACCCATTCTCTCTTGAATATCGAGTTGCTTCTTCGGCTCCTTCAACTCTTCAGGTCCGAGCTTGTAAGGACGTTTGCACACTGGTTCCGTGCCAGGCTCAAGATCAATGACGAATTCAACTGGCCGGTGCAGAGGCATTCCTGGAAGCTCTTCTGGAAAGACGTCTTGATATTCGCAAATGACTGGAATCTGCGAGATAGCGTCCGGTTCAGCCTTCTCATTGAGAGAAAATAGACAGATGGTATCATCACGAGCGGCAAAAACAATTACATCCTCAGACGAATGAGTCAATAGAATCTGCCTGGCTGCACAATCAAGATGCGCCTTGTGCTTAGAAAGCCAATCCATTCCGAGAATAAGATCAATATCCGAGTCACCAAGAACCGTTGGAGAAGCCAAAAACTTGTAGTCACCCAAGGTGATAGTAACATCCGGAATGATGGAGTTAGCATGCATGCGCTTACCGGGAGAGACAACTGCTAACGGACTAGGCAAAACTTGTGAAGTCAATTCATGCCTAGATGTAAACGGTCTCGAGATGAAACAATGCGATGCACCTATGTCAAAAAGAACTTTTGTAGGAATATCATTAACAGGAAGGTTACCCATGATGACATCTGACGAGTCCTCTGCCTGAGCTGCGTTCATCAAGTTGACCTTGGCGTGCTTGGGGTTATGTTTTACCACAGCTGTACTTGCCGATCTCACAGGAGGAGGAGGAGGAAGACGCCTCTGATTGAAGCATTTGTTGGCATAGTGACCCTTCTGTTGGCACTTGTTGCACGTGACCTCTGAAAGCGGACGGTGATACGGAGCACTCAAACTTGGAGCTTGAGACGAAGTCTTGTTCTGAAAGCCAGGGTTGGGTGGGTGGGAAGATCCACTTCCACCTTTGCTCTTCTGATACGGATGATGGAACGGAGGAGGAGGGAGCCAATACTTCTGCTGCTTGGCCACTTGAGTAGAGGAAGAAGGAGTAGTGTCTCTGACTCGCTTCTTGGAAGCATCACACCTCAGTTGAGCAGCCTCTTGCTTCAATGCCATGTTGTAGAACTCATCGTACCTCAAGGGCTCAAAGAGAACAAGAGCTAGCTGGATTTCTTCTTTGAGACCACCCCTGAACTGGTATATCATGCTCTTCTCATCAGGGACATCCTGCTTAGCAAAGTGGGCAAGCTTCTGAAACAACTTGTTGTAGTCATAGACAGACAAAGAGCCTTGCTTCAGGTTGCGAAATTCCTCACGCTTGCTTTCAACCACGCTCTGAGGGATATGATGAGCTTTGAAGTCTTGACAGAATTCATCCCAGGTAATCACACGGCCTCCTCTGGAATCCTTGTACTACTGGAACCATTCTGTAGCTTGGTCTTTGAGTTGGAAGGAAGCGAACTTGACAAAGTCCTCAGGCCTGACGTTACTGCACTCGAAATGCTTGCACAGATCCACGAGCCAATCGTCAGCATCAGTTGCCTCAACACAATTGCTGAAAGTCTTTGGCCCGTTAGCAAGGAACTGGTTGAGTGTAGCAAAGTGATTCTGATTGTTGCCTTGGTTGCCTTGGTTCGCTTGATTGCTCTCTTGAAGAATTTGCATGATCAACTGCGTGTTTGCATTGGTTGTGGCCATCACCGCTTGCCATGCCTCTGAAGGAGGTGGAGGAGGTGGCGGATCCTAATTCTGATTCTGATTGGTGCTCTTAGCGGGAGCCATCCTGAAGAGGGTGACATCCATTAGCACATTGATAGACAAATATTGAAGCTGAATCCAACAGAATGAAAATTGCAACATATAGTCTTCACATCTGAAAAAAATGAACGAATGCATTCCACTTGAAATGGTCACATATCCATAAATTGAGAAGCCACTTAGAATTTAGGTAGAGGAATAAATCAACAAGGTACGGATCAAGAACGAATACTCGGTAAGAAATCCCAATCTCAAACCAAATATCCGTGGAAGAAGAACTAGAGCTACAAGAATTCCCACCTATGAAACTCCCGAACCTTTCCGGTTATGCAATCAGGTGTTGGGGATACAGGGGAAGCATAATATCTCACCCAAATCTAGCAAATCCTACATCCAGCTGTATCCATCCTTCAACACATAACTGAGAAAAACTTTGGAAACCATCTACCTCAACCTTCGAAAAAGCATCCGTTATACAAGTTATGGCGATACTCCCGAACTCCCGCCCCAGTACTGGGTGGCGTCGAGGTTATCTCACCAACGAACTGCATAAAAGAGATTTTCGATGTCGGTGTACTAAACTTAGGTATTCCAGAATTGCAACGATAAAATTGTGACGACAACACCTCGGAGCTCAACTCCCCGGGACACTGCCACAACCCCTAAAGACAGGAGGCACCAAGAACAATGTTCTCGTCACAAAACCATCAGAACGATTCCAAGATACCCGCGTGATCCTAAAAATTTTTTTAGTGAAATTTGAGAAGAGAAGAGTCAAAACTCTACGTCAGGATGCCTTACCAGAGCGATGAGGAGACTGGGGAGTAAAAAGAATTCCTAAACTCTCCGATATATAATTCCTAAATGACTCAAAACATTTTTCTAGACTCAAAAACGGCTGCTAAAAATGATCAAGCAATGGGGGCTCCTAAGGTCGCGGAAGGCTCTGATTACCAACTTGTCACGCCCTCGATGCGGCTATAGCTCCCACATGTCGAGGCACGACTTAGAGGCATAACCGCATTGAAAGCAATGTCGCAAGTTAGGCAATCTTCACAACATCCCATGTAATATAGATAATGAAAGGGGAGATACATAGTTGGCTTACACTCGCCACGTCAATCAAAGTACATAAATAGCATTACAACATTCAAACACTCATGGCCTGACTACGGCGCCAAAATAAAAGAACAACCCAACATGCGACACGGTCCCGATCGCCCCAACTGGGCACCACTACTGATCATCAGGGAAAGACACGTAGTATCGGCGTGAGTCCTCGTCGAACTCCCACTTGAGCTCAAGCGTGTCATCTGGAACGGAATCATCAGGCCGTGCATCTGGTTTGGAAGTAATCTGTGAGCCACAGGGACTCAGCAATCTCGCACCCTCGTGATCAAGACTATTCAAGCTTATAGGCAAGGCAAGGAAAATATGTGGAGCTGCAGCAAGCGACTAGCATATATGGTGGCTATCCTATTCGCAAAAGAGAGCGAGAAGAGGAGGCAAAGCACGAGCGAGTAACTAGAGGGCATCCTGTGGCAAGCATTACTCCAACACCGTGTTCACTTTCCGGACTCCGCCGAGAAGAGACCATCACGGCAACTCACACTGTTGATTCATTTTAATTAAGTTAAGGTTCAAGTTATCTACAACCGGACATTAACAAATTCCCATCTACCCATAACCGCGGGCACGACTTTCGAAAGTTCAAATCCCTGCAGGGGAGTCCCAACTTAGCCCATGACAAGCTCTCACGGTCAACGAAGGAATAGACCTCCTCCCGAGACGTTCCGATTAGGCTTGGTATCCTGGTTCTTCAAGACACTTCGACAAGTTAAAACAAATCCAGCAACACCGCCCGAATGTGCCGACAAATCCCGATAGGAGCTGCACATATCTCGTTCTCAGGGCACACTCAGATTGTCCTAGGTACAGGTAGGCCAGCCCAGAGTTGCCCCTGGTGGCCACCGGCAGCTGACAGGTGGACCGACACTCAGAGGAGCACTGGCCGGGGGGGTTTAAAATAAGATGACCCTCGGACTCCGGAAACCCAAGGGAAAAAGAGGCTAGGTGGCAAATGGTAAAACCAAGGTTGGCATTGCTGGAAAAGCTTTAATCAAGGCGAACTATCAAGGGGTTCCCATTATGACACAACCGCGTAAGGAACGCAAAATCCGGGAACATAACACCGATATGACGAAAACTGGGGCGGCAAGAGTGGAACAAAACATTAGGCGAGAGGCCGAGCCTTTCACCCTTTACCAAGTATATAGATGCATTAAGATAACAAGGCAATATAATGATATCCCAACAAGTAAGTAATGTTCCAACAAGGAACGATCTCCAATCTTCACTTGCAACTAGCAACGCTATAAGAGGGGCTGAGCAAAGCGGTAACATAGCCAATCAACGGTTTGCTAGGACATGGTGGGTTAGAGGTTTGACATGGCAATTTGGGAGGCATGATAAGCAATTGGTAGGCATCATAGCATAGGCATAGCAAAAAAAAAGCATCTAGCAAAGCAAAGATAGTAGTGATTTCGAGGGTATGATCATCTTGCTTGCAAAGTTGTCAGAGTTAACTGGATCCTCGAAAGCAAACTCACCGGGCTCCTTTTTAGCGAACTCGTCTCCCGGCTCTACCCAAACAAGAAAAACAAGCAACAAGGACATAATCAACCACGTGCAAACTCAAACAACATGATGCAAAGATGGTATGCTATGCGGGATGCAATATGTGATGCATATGCAAGGTTTGACAAGGAATGAATGAACCTGGCCTCAACATGGAAATCCAAGTGTGCCACTGGAAAGGTGAGATGAAATCACTTGAAAACGATATAAAGATCACCGGAATCGGAGTTATGGTTCGGAAATGGCAAGCAATTCAAATATGACCACGTTCTGCGATTTACAGCACGTAGCCATCTAAATGCAACAAGATGAACATGCTACAGAACCCAAACATGGCATCAAAATACATGGCAGGGATCCACTCATGATGCTTAACAAAAGGCTAGCACTGAGCTACGGCCAATTCATCCATTAACAGGTTCAAACAAGCATGGCAAAAATGCATTTCGTAAACAGATTTCAGACTTAGTGAAATTAACACTTGTCTGGAATTTCAGATCAGATAGCACTCTTTGGAGCATGAAACTATATACTACAGGACCTAAACATGGCAAAGTAAAGCATGGCATGGAGCTACTCAAAGAGCTTAACAAAAGTCCCTTAGTGACCTTGAGCCAAAAGGGATCGGAAAATACATTTGCAAGCATGTGAACATGGCAAAAACATAATCAGTTCTCAGACTTTGTGAAAACTGGAGCAAGTCATGACAATCTAAGCACACACCCATCAATAATACACATTATACAAGATAGACATGGCAAGAACAATAGCATAGCATGCACGGATCAACTACAACATCCTCGGCAAAATCGCTAACAAGTAGACAATCTGCCCAGATTCACGAAATAGCAAAAGTAGAGCTCGATTGACTCAAGCTAGGGTGCTCCATAATTGCAAACAAAGACATGGATGGATAGAGCACTACAAGATTAACAAAACATCCTTACTGATCATCCTCAAAAGAGGCACGGATCACTAGGAAACAACATGAACATATGGCATAATGAGATAAACAGTCCAAGGACTTAGTGGAAATGTTAAGTCCCTGAAATCAGCATTAACGAATGCACCACTTTGCAAGCTTGTGCTAGTCACCACACACATCACAAAAATACATGGGTTGCACCTCTGGATAGATGGCAAAACACATAACAAAACACATGTAGAGCTCAGGGGCATATCATGCACACAACAATCATGGCAAAAATGACAAATATCTAATTGAAGCAGCATATCTGACAATTATCTCAAATAGCACTCTTCCAACAGCATTTCAGGCATCAAGATGAACTCAAATGAAAATGATGCAATGAGATGAAATGATGTGCTCTCTGAGACGAACATTGTGATATGCTATATGCCCAAAACGGAGCTACAGGTGCAAAGTTACGATGCAATGAACATAGCCAAAATAATTAGGGTTTCGGGCAAAAAGTCAACCGAGGCAAGATCCGGATCCAGATCTGGCCGGGCGCGGTTTACGAGGTTGGCCGGCAACTGTTCACCAGCGACGGGGCTCGGTGGCCGGAGCGTCTAGCGGCCGGAGGAGCTTGCCGGAGCCGGATCCGGGCGAGGGGAGGCGAGGTCGAGGCGGCGGCGGGTCGGCGAGGTCTCGGGGAGGCGGCGGCCGGCGTCGTCGGGGAGCTGCAGGGCGGCGGTGCCTCGCCGGAGCGGCGAGGCCGGCAATGGCGCGCGGCGGCGCCGGGCATCGGGCGCAGGGACGGAGGAGGGCGCGGGGCGGCGCGGTCGATGGGCCCGGGAGGGCCTCCCGCGGGCCTGGCGGGCCTCGAGCGGCGGCGGTGATGTGGGGCTCACCCGCCCACGTGGCGATCGCGGGTTGGCGGCGACGGGATGTCCGGTGCGGCCCGGACGTTGTCCGGCCGCGCGGATGTAGCGGGGCTAGGGTTTGGAAGAGGGGATCCGGGATTTTCGAGAGGGGTCTATTTATAGGCATAGAGGGAGCTAGGAGAGTCCAAATGAGGTGCGGTTTGCGGCTACGCGATCGTGATCGAACGCTCTAGATGATGGAGAGGGTTTTGGTGGGTTTTGGGCCAAATTGGAGGGGTGTTGGGCTGCAACACACACGAGGCCTTTTCGGTCCCTCGGTTAACCGTTGGAGTATCAAACGAAGTCCAAATGGTACGAAACTTGACAGGCGGTCTACCGGTAGTAAACCAAGGCCGCTTGGCAAGTCTCGGTCCAATCCGGAAATGTTTAATCCCCACACACGAAAGAAAGGTAGAAATAACCACCGGAGGAGAACGAAGCGCCGGAATGCAAAACGGACAACGGGGGAAATGCTCGAATGCATGAGACGAACACGTATGCAAATTCAATGCACATGATGACATGATATGAGATGCATGACAACGACAACACACACGGAGACAAAAACCCGAACCCGAGAAAATAAAATAACTTAAGGCCGGAAACGGCAAGAGTTGGATTACATATTAGGAAAATCATATCCGGGGTGTTACAGCCTCGCTGACGCCTCCATTGCTCGTCCGCCTCGCTGACGCATTTGCAGTCGAGTGCGGGTTGCGTCGCATAGGGATGGAGGCCTACCTTGATTGTTTCTTTCCCATTATAATCGTATCATGTCACGACCAATTTTATAGATAGGAGGAGTGGGAGAAAGCGTGTTTGTGCATCGATGAGGACGCAAACCTGTTATGGGTTCCATGGCTGCCAAAATTCCTCACAATGTAGCAACAACACCCATCCAAGAAACCCAACCATTGGTGCAGATGGAAGTAGCAGCTTCACTTAGGATGATGACCCATTTTGTCACAAATTAAGACCTTGGCTTGGCATACTGAAAAGCTGAAACTAAAAGGCGGGGCACGTCCTTTGAGTGGATAAATGAGGACGTCAGTGTAGGTATGCATTTGATGCAAACTAGAGGCTGGGGCGCGCCGTGTCGCGCCTCCTAAGGCACTCTTTTGCGCTCTTATCTTGTCTACACACAAGAGGGTAGCTGGTTAGGTTCCTAATCTAAGCTTCAATATGCATGTTGGATTTTCTGGTTCAATATTCTATGGTCTGCTGCAATGCAATCCCTAACATATTAAAACTGTTAAATGTAATCAACAGACAAGCGATAGAGAATCAAGTAACCCTTTATTGCTAGATGATATGAGTTTATATACAATCTCAACAGGCGTCTCCAAAGGGGGCGACTATTCCTGAAAGGTTGGCTCCAAAGGTTGCAACGCTCTAGGGAGAAAACCGCTCCATTGGTTGGAACTGCCCGTGCGGGAAGAGTGGGGATTATCCCATAATTAATGATGGGTTAATTATTCTTAACACTCCCCCTAATCAACGCTTGACTGCATAAGGATCCATCACCTTGATTAAGTTCTCCTCCAAAAACCCTGTGGGAAAAAATATGAGGAGTAGTGTATGATATGTTGCGAAAACTCCTGCAAACCCAGTGGGAAAATAAGGAGAAAATGCTGCAACATACAGTGGTTATCATCTCCGTTAACTCAATATGTACGAACCATAGAGTTTGGAGAATAATAAGAATAATAAACATGTCGTTATACTTTCCCAAAAGCCCCGGTGGGGAAAACTGGAAAGTACGACATATGATCTCATGTTGATATTACCTCATTAAAAACCTTTATGAGAACAAGTATAGTAAACTCATGAAGGAAAAAAGAGTATAATATGATGCATTGAACAGGAACAATTCAGGAAGATACTCCCCCTGATTCTTGAAAATTCCGAAGCCGTCATATACCAATTCCATGAACATGTTTCTGGAATGTAAAAGTTGGTAGAGACTTGGTGAACAAATCAGTTGCATGATTTGACTTGCAAGATATGCAATATAAAGATATTGCTTATTAGTAACATGTTTGCATCCGGGAAACACAAGCAACATTATCTTTGAGATAATGATTGGTGGATGTAGCCATGAGGTCTATTTTGAAGACTCTTCATGAGAGGCTACCACACCTAGTAGGAACACTAAAATTGTCTATGATCTGACATAGTGGGGATCTGATCGATGTATCCAATGATATTGGTGTTCACATTTCTGTGAAACTGAAAAATCAGGACAAGTTGTTTGATGCCTTGGAGATATCCAAAGATATTCTTGAATACCAACCAATTGTGTTTGGTGGATCCAATGGCATTATGGAACGTTGAGTCCCAATATCTCATTCCCATCATCTCTTGGTCTAAATAGACCTTTCTCTACGTCTAGAGAATGAACTACCATGAGAGTTTATGGATGGATAAGATTTGTCCATAATGAATTTCTCCAATATATTTTGGATATAGACAACATAGTATACCATAATGT
>NC_053024.1:710762795-710835172 GCF_003073215.2 Triticum urartu | reverse complement strand
ACAGCCGGCTGATGCTCGTCCTCATCACCTTCATGGGTCTAGCTTCTAGTCAACTAATCTTGCGATTGGAGTGATCACTCTTGCCCTTGGGTGCGTAGGTGCGTAGGATTTCGTAGATTGGACTGGCGGGAGCATTTATATGAGAATTGCAAACTGCGTTGAATTCACGTGCGTGTTGGCCATCTACTCCTCGCCCCTCTACTGCACCTGCCTTTGGCTGTATGACAGGTTGGCCAGTCACCCGTTGGGCCCATGTGTCATACAACCAAAGGCAGGTGCAGTAAGTCAATGAAGTTGCGTCCCCCTCCGTGCCCGTGCAGGCTTTCAACAACTTGAGACTACCAAACATCACATGAAGTGGTTAGTTCATTGCATGTAATCCTATTAAGTAGCAAAAAGACATTAAGTTACCTCGCCGATAGGAATAAAACAATACACCATGTATTTATTTACAGAGGGAGTAGTACATTTTTTGTGACATGCATTACTAGATATTGCTAGTCAAATACTAAATCCAGATGGACGTGGTAGTACTACTAAATCCAGACGGTGGTGCTAGTACTAGTAGTAATACTACTACCACTGTAGTAGCACTCTACTACCCATTGGTCAAATTATTACGTGCTGCTCCTCACAGTGAAGTGACAAGACCCTACGCCGGAGATGACACCTGACTATAGGCGTCGTGTTGGGCAAACCATAGTCTGCTTCAACGTCTGCAGTCACTATCTTCATGGCTGTAGACCTAGCCTGCTTACAACTAGCCGTGTTCGACATAATTTCCCATGTGTAGATGCCCGTGCATTGCATGGAAAACCAAGATTTGGGGGTGGACGGCGCCGGCAGCGGCCATCGCGCCCGATTTTTCCATGGCTTTCTAGATGTGGTGGGGAGGAGATAAGGCTGATTGTGAGAGACAAGGAGTTGTTTGTAAATAGGGAACAAGTGCGGGCATCTTTTTGCAAAACTGGAGAAGTTTGGTTTGTATGCGTCAGATCTAGATCCGACAGCTATTGGTGAAAGATGGTAGGCACAACATCATCACCAACTCAGGACCTGTTTGATTTGCAGGATTTCGAAAATGCAGGAATATGACACGGCAATATTACAAGTTTCAAACTGATATTACAAATGTTAGGAGTAATGCTGCACCTACGAAGAGGGAATTACTAGGAAGTTTACGTAAGAACTTTCGTTACTTTAGGTGGATGCAACATTATCGTACAAACTAAAATCCACCAACCTGACAAGTCACTAATGGGCAAATAAGTTTTCAAGTCTCTCGCCACTTGATGTTTCAAAAACAAATTCAGCTTCTGCGGAGACTTTGTCATTTAGGCTTAGACGCTTTCCGTGATCAGCATGCCATTCATCGTTGCGCCAGAGGACGCCAAACCTCATTACCTTGAGCACACTTGCCTCCAGAACAAAGAACCTGGCCAATTTAATCTTAGATGTGTTGCCTCGGTAGTCGATCAAATCAATTTATGTAAGATGGAGATCAAGGCATTAGATGAGATTGTTATAGTGTAGCACATTTTTCACTTTCGGGTCTTTTTTTATCTGCAAAAGAAGAGAACATATTAGAGAAGGTGGCTGTATAAGATTGCCGTGTCATCAAGAGGTACCAATATCATTCGCTTTTATGATAGGGTTGGCTGGCTAGTGATATTTTTCACTCACTCACTCTCTCTCTCTCTCTCTCTCTCTCTCTCTCTTTCCTCTCATTTACCTAGGAGTACGCGAAGAGCTTGGGCATTTGTTGCCTTCCACTATGTGGCGCATGCCATAATACGCATCGATGTCAAATCAAAATATTTTGGCACCGCTCTCGCGATGTGAGAGAGTTGGCACCGCTGTGCACACAGACCCACATGTATAAACAAATCAATTAAACCAACTACACCAGCCTCTCACTCTCCCAAACAAGTGTTTTTATTGCCTCGGTCCTCTCTCTCTCCCACTGTCGGTGTCAAAACCGGCGGATCTCAGGTAGGGGGTCCCGAACTGTGCATCTAGGACGTATGGTAACAAGAGGCAGGGGACACGATGTTTTACCCAGGTTCGGGCCCTCTTGATGGAGGTAAAACCCTACGTCCTGCTTGATTAATATTGATGATATGGGTAGTACAAGAGTAGATCTACCACGAGATCGGAGAGGCTAAACCCTAGAAGCTAGCCTATGGTATGATTGCATGTTCGTCCTATGGACTAAAACCCTCCGGTTTATAGAGACACCGGAGAGGGCTAGGGTTACACAGAGTCGGTTACAATAGGAGGAGATCTACATATCCGTATTGCCAAGCTTGCCTTCCACGCCAAGGAAAGTCCCATCCGAACACGGGACAAAGTCTTCAATCTTGTATCTTCATAGTCCAAGAGTCCGGCTAAAGGTTATAGTCCGGCTATCCGGACACCCCCTAATCCAGGAATCCCTCAGTAGCCCCTGAACCAGGCTTCAATGACGATGAGTCCGGTGCGCGGATTGTCTTCGGCATTGCAAGGTGGGTTCCTCCTCCAAACACTTCATAGAAGATTTTGAACACAAGTATAGTGTCCGGCTCTGCAAAATAAGTTCCACATACCACCGTAGAGAGAATAATATTTCCACAAATCCAATTTAATTTGCTGACCTGTTTTGGCAACAGGACATTACGTCACGGCCCAGTGATTATTCGAACCGTTTCCTTTAACTAGCCCCGCACATAACATGAGGCAGTTTTTTGACACGTCTTGTCAAAACAGAGATCGTGTCCCCTTATCACGGGATTCTCATCAATACGGGTGTGGGTAACCCAACCACGCCATCGATTACGGTGCTTGGGGGACGAGCGAGTTTTACCAGGCTAGTGGGGATGCTTAGTTTCATCCGCCCAAATAAAGGGATAAGGATTCACCTTCTCATCCACGCCTTCTGCCTCCTTTGCTCATCCGTTTTCGCACACTCGAGCTCTAGCTCCCAAGTCCGCACTTCCCACCTCAACCTTCTCCAACCATGTCCGGAGCGGGAGGCAGGTGGATGGTCTCTTCCGTCACGGATGGAGACATCAAGAAGCTAAGGAGAGCCGGATACCTGTCCGACGACATCGCGCACCGGCTCCCAGATGAGGGGCGGCTCATCCCCACCCCAGGCCCCATGAGAGGGTAGTGTTCCTCACCCATTTCCTCGGCGGACTGGGATTCCCTCTCCACCCATTCGTCTGGGGGCTCATGTTCTATTACGGCCTGGATTTCCATGATCTGGCCCCGAACTTCATCCTTAACATCTCGGCGTTTATCGTTGTGTGCGAGGCCTTCCTCCGCATCAAGCCCCACTTCGGTTTATGGCTGAAGACCTTCAATGTCAAGCCGAAGGTTGTGGGCGGTCACCAGGCGGAGTGCGGAGGCGCCATGGTGGGCAAGATGCCCAACGTTACATGGCTCGAGGGCTCCTTTGTGGAAACCATAAAGGGGTGGCAATCGGGGTGGTTCTACATCACCGAGCCGTGTAACCCTGCATCGGTAGCGGCCCCACTACAGGAAATAGAAGATTTGCCATCAGTACTTTCTTTGCCGTTAGCATTTTGTCGGGGCAGATGGCAAAGAAAGAGTTTTCCGTCATCAACTGACAGCAAATAACGGATCATAGCTGAGGGACTCCTGGATTAGGGGGTGTTCAGATAGCCAAACTATACCTTCAAGCCGGACTCCTGGACTATGAAGATACAAGATTGAAGACTCCGTCCCGTGTCCGGAAGGGACTTTCCTTGGCGTGGAAGGCAAGCTTGGCGATATGGATGTTCAGATCTCCTACCATTGTAACCGACTCTATGTAACCCTAACCCTCTCTGGTGTCTATATAAACCAGAGGGTTTTAGTCCGTAGGACAACATACACATCAACAATCATACCATAGGCTAGCTTCTAGGGTTTAGCCTCTCTGATCTCGTGGTAGATCTACTCTTGTACTACCCATATCATCAATATTAATCAAGCAGGACGTAGGGTTTTACCTCCATCAAGAGGGCCCGAACCTGGGTAAAACTTCGTGTCCCTTGCCTCCTGTTACCATCCGGCCTAGACGCACAGTTTGGGACCCCCTAGCCTAGATCCGCCGGTTTTGACACCGACATTGGTGCTTTCATTGAGAGTTCCTCTGTGCCGTCGCCGTCAGGCCCGATGGCTCCTACGATCATCAATGGCAATGCAGTCCAGGGTGAGAACTTCCTCCCCGGACAGATCTTCGTCTTTGGCGGCTTCGCACTGCGGGCCAATTCACTTGGCCATCTAGAGCAGATCGAAAGCTACGGCCCTGGCTGTCAGGTCAGATTCAGAAATTTAAACTACACGACTGACATCCGCGGGGACTTGATCTTCGACGGACTCGAAGCACCGCCGAGCGCGCCGCACTGTCACGACGAGCATGATCTAGCTCTGCCGCCGAACAGTGCCCTGGAGGCCGCACCCGCATCGATTCCGACCCTTAGTTCGGAGCCAACCGCGCCGATCGAGGATGGGCGGTTGGACGGCACCTCGGGGGCTGTAATCCCAACGGCGGTTGAGCCGACCACCAGCCCCGTACTCTGCGAGACTCGTGACTCCACGGAGCCGGATTATTCTCCGAACTCCAAACCCTCTGCGCCCCTGCCGATCGAATCCGATTGGGCGCCGATCATGGAGTTCACGGCCACGGACGTCTTTCAGCACTCACCTTTTGGCGATATCCTGAAGTCACTGAAGTGTCTCTCTTTATCAGGAGAGCCCTGGCCGGACTACGGTCAGCAAGGTTGTGGTACGGACGATGAAGAAATTCAAAACCCACCCACCACCCATTTTGTAGCCACTGTCGATGACTTAACCGACATGCTCGACTTCGACTCCAAAGACATCGATGGTATGGTCGCCGATGAAGGAGATGATGAAGAACTAGCGCCTACTAGGCCCTTGAAAGCCACCTCGTCATATAACATATACATGGTGGACACCCCCAAAGAGGGAGAGGGCGACGGAACAGCGGAGGATGACCCCTCCAAGAAACAGCCCAAGCGCCGGCGTCAGCGGCGCCGCTCAAAATCCCGTTTGGTTGCAATTATTTTGAGTAATCTTTGCTGCGGTTATTTTAAATTAACAATTTTTCACTCGTGAAAAATCCTGGAGTGAGATTTCTTTTCCCTGAGCTGCTGCAGCGTATACCTCCTCACGACATAGGTTTTTATTCACGCAGCACCACGACAACAGACTCACAGCCACAACCACTCAAACACATACACTACTTGCAACACCACGTAACTGTGTTGCATCTGGCTAATCATCTCCCTAATACACCACAGTCTCTGGAGGAGGGATTAATGGGAATCATCCAGGTGCAAGTTACCTCCCGCACACTGACAACAGTTAGCACCCGACACCCCACCTACTCCTCTTGACCACCGCCACCGCGGAGAGCCAACACTCGAGTGGCAGCATCACGACGATCATCGAGGATCATCGCACACAGGAGCACGGAGAGCCCCAGCAATGCCGCCAGCCATCCACACACCAGGATCACGTACCAGTCCGGCATCGCCTCCGCCATTAGAGCCTCACCCGAGCTTCTGTAAACGGAAATGGAGGAGGAAGAAGGAGAAGGAGAAGCGAGGCCAGGTGCAAGGAAGAAGAGAGGAACACCTCGGCCGTTTTATAGCTCGAGCTCGGTGTACGGTGGGCGAAGTCCACCAGCGCCGCTCGTCACCCAATTGCCGGTGTTCGGAGGCGAATCCGCAAGCAGTGCCAACAGCACGCTGGCCCGCGAGGTGAGTGCACGCTGCACCGGCAGCTAGCACGCCGCGCACTACCGCGGTACGGCCTAGATGCCCTACGCGCTAAACATCGCCGGTGGAGAAAGCGCGGGAAAGCACGTGGGAGAGAGGAAAAAGAGAGAACTGGAGGAGGAAGAAGAAGAGACTAACAATAGACCCCGGGTCCACCTGTCAACCAGAGAGAGCACTATGCTCTCGGGTACGACCAGCGTATTTTAAATTTCGAATTTATTCTCAATTTACTGTATCCAATGTAGAAATCTCTCGTTGTCCCCCTAACCATAGATTTTTCCACGCAGCGCCAGTGTTGCACATTGTGGTTTTACACCACTTATTGCCCTCTCCCTGTAGCCACATTTTATTGCATATATTTTCTTAAAACAGCTTTTAACAAATCTCGAGGACGAGATTTTTCTTAAGGGGGGTAGTGTTGTGACACCCCAAAACTTTACCCTTCTTTTATTGAGTAAAAATTTTGCCAGGAAATTTAAACCTTTATTTTCTGGATTTTTCCTTTTGATTTCAGAGCCATTCTTTACCTTATTATTATGGGATTTTTACCTCAAGTGAAAAACTTTCCAAATGTATTATTGGACTTTTTTTCCCCCTCAAGAAAAAAATTTCTATTATAAGTGGATTTAATTACATAATTATTTCTCTCTAGGCTTTATTCATTAAAGTGAGTTTTCTTGGGTTTTAGGGCCCCATTTGCACTGCAACCCTTTTATAAATTCATCTAATATTCCAACCAAAATTTGGAGATGTCATGTGATGTTTGTAAATCACTTTTATGCAGAAATATATTCCATTCTTTTAACATTTTGAGCTCTACACCAAGTTTTAAAAATCTGGTCCAGAGAGCAATTTTACACTACAACCTATTCAAATATTTCTTTAAAACTTCCACCAAAATTGTGGGATGTTAGTAGTGGTATGTAATTCAACTATATGCAAAAACCTAGTGGTGTTCTTTGAAAATTTGAGTGAATCAACCTCTTTTGCTTTCTGATCCAGTTTGGCTTTTTCTACAGCAACCCTAGTTTAATTTGCTCTAGTACCCTTGAGTTTTCTCCTGCTTATAGCCCACCTTGCAAAACCCTTAAGTCCAGAAGAGGGGACCCATTGGAAGATTTATGGATCATGAAACACTGCCATTTACCTGTTGTCTAGAACTGATGTTTTGCAGAACTTGCACTAACAAGTGTTTGTTTTTGTTAAACTAACCTCACCACCCTCTTACTCATCTAAGGAGACACTGATCTGGAGAATTTGTCCACCCCAAGAGTTGCCTAGATGCCATTGGCATTTTGTCAAACACCCTGAGTGCATGACCAGTTTTGGCTTAGTTTCTAGTTTGTGTTATGAACTTGATCCCCTGACTAGACCAGCATGTCACATGGATTTTCCCAAGACTATAGCCCCACCCTGCTAACTCTCTTGTGGATTGGAGCCCCCTAGCATGCCCTGGCATTTGGTCGAACACGTCGCGTACGTGCTCTGGGCGCGCCTAGAGCGCACGTTTTGCACGTGCGTGCACCGAGCCACCGCGTCGCACCGCTGTCGCCTCGCGCTTGTTCTGGACCTTCCCCGCTCGCAGCCAACACCCCGCCCCTTCCCCTCGCCACAGAGCCACCCCTGGCACTACACAGAGCCGCTGTCAGGTCGGCCGTGGCCGCAAGCGGCCGGCTACAACAGCCCTATCGTGGGTGGCGCCGCCCGAGCCACCCACGCGCGCCAGCTCACCCCCTTGAGCAGTAGGGAACTCGTCGGAATGCGCCGGCCAGCCCAAACCACCGCCACGTCGCCCTCCAGCACAGTACGGCGGTCGCCGACGATCTTATCAACGGCCGCCGCGGAACTGCCCTTGGCCGCCTATATAAGAAGCCCCCGAGCTCGTCAGGCCCTCAAGCAACTCATCTCGCTCCCTCACTGACCCTCCCGTAGCAGTGGATAGACCGGAAGTGGTCGTCTTCTCCTTCTCCAGCAACCACAGCCGCTGCCCATGTCTCGGCCACTCCGGCACCACCAGGGCCTCCCCCACCCTTCCAGCACCACCACCCGACTCCTCTTTGTCTTGCGGAGCCGCCCAGACCCCCAGCTACGACGGAGCACCACCCTAGCCAAGACCCCCAAATCGGCCCGAAGCTATCTCCGTCGCGAAGCTCACCGCCGGCGATTCCTTTCGTCCCCACCTACCTAACGACCACCAGGAGGACCGCCCCATCCCCGCCCTCATCTCCCCGCGAGGAACCGCCGTTCACCGGCGACGATCGCCGGAGCCCCGCCTCCGCTCGGGCAGAGGAAGAGGAGGGAGTGGAGACTAGTCAAACCTGACGAGTGGGCCCGCTGGACCCACTGTCAGTGACCCACGCGCGGTCCACGCTGGATAAGTGAAGACGTAAAACACCAGAGTACATCTTCGCTGCACCGAAAACTCTTTCTTTTTTCGAAACGTTTTCTTTTTCTGTTTATTTTAAAAATAGAGTTTGACTGCAACTTTGAATGGCCATAACTTTTTAAATATAAGTCCAAATGATTTGATTCTTTTTCCTACCACTCTCAAATTTCATCTAGTTTATTTTAAGATTTTTTTTCAAAAATAATTAGGACAACTTTTTGTACTATTTTTAAAGTATGTGTTGATTTCAAATTTTCTTAAAAAGGATTTTTGGAGAGAGAAGAAACTTTCAAAAGTTTTGGAGAGCACCTCACCCCCTCCACACCTGGAAGGTAAGCATTCTGAACACTGGCATAATATTGCCGTGTGTAGTTTGACTTGGTTGCAACGCCACCGTGTCTCGAAGTTTCCAATATTTATCAGGGTGATATGATCCTACTCGTGAGTGCATGTTAATGATACCGTGCTTTTGAACGTGGATATGTTGTGATAGTGGTCACCCTCATATAGCCTTCATACCTACCGGAAGGAACCCGGGAAAGCCTCTGTCTTGGGTAGACACGATGCTTGTCTCCAGTTCCTCTTCGAGATAGTTGTGTCCGGTATGGCATGATGAGTTATGCTGAGTGGTGATTCGGTCCATTGGTTTGAAATATATTTGTTATGCTTATCATGCAGGGAATGCCAAAACCTCCTGAGTCGACCATAGATCGAGTCTTGTTCCGGTAACCCCCATACTTGTTTCGTGCTACCACTTGTCCCTGCCATAGGTAGGGTACTGATCAGTAAATTGTCAACCCCTTTCCTATCACACACCGTACAGAGAGGCCATGGTGGAAGATATCGGCTGCATCCGGTAGGCATGCCACCTGGTCCGGGGGCATGGGTGTTTCGGTTGTAGCCGAAGGGGTAGCTCCCCTAGTTTGCGCGCGGTATAAATTTTGTGATCCCATGCTAGTCGAGGTTGTAGCCTCCCCACTTAGAGTTTTGCTTAACAGGTGTTAAGGGTGATTCCAGACACCGGTAAGTTAGGCTGGTGTGTGCGGTTAGGTGTGTTTTCGAACGAAAGACCGTGGACGGAATTAGTCCCGATGGACTAAAGGAAATCCGTTGCTAGTGGGTAAAGAGTACACCCTCTGCAGAGATTAAACCTATTCGAATAGTCGTGTCCATGGTTAAGGAATACAGTCTGGGATGGGTAAAGTGTCGGTCTAGTGTCGGTCTTCGGAGGAGAAACTACTAAACCAGAATATTGATTATGACTTGTGATATATGATGGTTATGGTTATTATTATTGTGGACTAACCATTTGCATTAATTGAAAAAAATTAATATCCCTGGGACGGTTCTACCTCCTGGATATTCACTGTGTTTATTTTTATTTATAAGCCCTTTATGTGGTGTCGCTCAGACGCCCGACTGTGGCATGCTTGTCATTTCATTTAATTATAAGCCCTTTATGTGGTGTTGCACAGACGCCCAACTGTGGCATGCTTGTCATTTCATTTACTTATAAGCCCTTTATGTGGTGTCGCACAGACGCCCAACTCTGGCATGCTTGTTATTCCGTTTATATATAAGCCCTTTATGTGGTGTCGCTCAGACGCCCGACTGAGGCATGCTTCATAGTATTATCCTTTTGAGGTGTCGCTTCAGACACCCGATTGGTACTCTGCATTTCTACACCCTGATTGTTTACTCATGTTTTATTTAAAGGCTCTACTTGCATGCATCATGAACCTTATTTCACAACTGACGAAGTGATCATAGAATATTTTAAAGCATGATTAACGGTGGCTATATTATACATGCATTCTTAATGTTTGCGAGTACATTCAAAGTACTCACTGGCTTCTCCCTGGCTATTGTCTTGGCCAAATTTCTTGCGTGGAGAGGAGCATTGCGATGACATCCCCGGAACCTACGCATGCCATTTACCTGTTCTCCAGAACTGAAGTTTTGCAGAACTTGCACTAACAAGTGTTTGTTTTTGTTAAACTAACCTCACCCCCCTCTTACTCATTCATGGAGACACTGATCTGGAGAATTTGGCCACCCCAAGAGTTGCCTAGATGCCATTGGCATTTTGTCAAACACCCTGAGTGCATGACCAGTTTTGGCTTAGTTTCTAGTTTGTGTTATGAACTTGATCCCCTGACTAGACCAGCATGTCACATGGATTTTCCCAAGACTATAGCCCCACCCTGCTAACTCTCTTGTGGATTGGAGCCCCCTAGCATGCCCTGGCATTTGGTCGAACACGTCGCGTACGTGCTCTGGGCGCGCCTAGAGCGCACGTTTTGCACGTGCGTGCACCGAGCCACCGCGTCGCACCGCTGTCGCCTCGCGCTTGTTCTGGACCTTCCCCGCTCGCAGCCAACACCCCGCCCCTTCCCCTCGCCACAGAGCCACCCCTGGCACTACACAGAGCCGCTGTCAGGTCGGCCGTGGCCGCAAGCGGCCGGCTACAACAGCCCTATCGTGGGTGGCGCCGCCCGAGCCACCCACGCGCGCCAGCTCACCCCCTTGAGCAGTAGGGAACTCGTCGGAATGCGCCGGCCAGCCCAAACCACCGCCACGTCGCCCTCCAGCACAGTACGGCGGTCGCCGACGATCTTATCAACGGCCGCCGCGGAACTGCCCTTGGCCGCCTATATAAGAAGCCCCCGAGCTCGTCAGGCCCTCAAGCAACTCATCTCGCTCCCTCACTGACCCTCCCGTAGCAGTGGATAGACCGGAAGTGGTCGTCTTCTCCTTCTCCAGCAACCACAGCCGCTGCCCATGTCTCGGCCACTCCGGCACCACCAGGGCCTCCCCCACCCTTCCAGCACCACCACCCGACTCCTCTTTGTCTTGCGGAGCCGCCCAGACCCCCAGCTACGACGGAGCACCACCCTAGCCAAGACCCCCAAATCGGCCCGAAGCTATCTCCGTCGCGAAGCTCACCGCCGGCGATTCCTTTCGTCCCCACCTACCTAACGACCACCAGGAGGACCGCCCCATCCCCGCCCTCATCTCCCCGCGAGGAACCGCCGTTCACCGGCGACGATCGCCGGAGCCCCGCCTCCGCTCGGGCAGAGGAAGAGGAGGGAGTGGAGACTAGTCAAACCTGACGAGTGGGCCCGCTGGACCCACTGTCAGTGACCCACGCGCGGTCCACGCTGGATAAGTGAAGACGTAAAACACCAGAGTACATCTTCGCTGCACCGAAAACTCTTTCTTTTTTCGAAACGTTTTCTTTTTCTGTTTATTTTAAAAATAGAGTTTGACTGCAACTTTGAATGGCCATAACTTTTTAAATATAAGTCCAAATGATTTGATTCTTTTTCCTACCACTCTCAAATTTCATCTAGTTTATTTTAAGATTTTTTTTCAAAAATAATTAGGACAACTTTTTGTACTATTTTTAAAGTATGTGTTGATTTCAAATTTTCTTAAAAAGGATTTTTGGAGAGAGAAGAAACTTTCAAAAGTTTTGGAGAGCACCTCACCCCCTCCACACCTGGAAGGTAAGCATTCTGAACACTGGCATAATATTGCCGTGTGTAGTTTGACTTGGTTGCAACGCCACCGTGTCTCGAAGTTTCCAATATTTATCAGGGTGATATGATCCTACTCGTGAGTGCATGTTAATGATACCGTGCTTTTGAACGTGGATATGTTGTGATAGTGGTCACCCTCATATAGCCTTCATACCTACCGGAAGGAACCCGGGAAAGCCTCTGTCTTGGGTAGACACGATGCTTGTCTCCAGTTCCTCTTCGAGATAGTTGTGTCCGGTATGGCATGATGAGTTATGCTGAGTGGTGATTCGGTCCATTGGTTTGAAATATATTTGTTATGCTTATCATGCAGGGAATGCCAAAACCTCCTGAGTCGACCATAGATCGAGTCTTGTTCCGGTAACCCCCATACTTGTTTCGTGCTACCACTTGTCCCTGCCATAGGTAGGGTACTGATCAGTAAATTGTCAACCCCTTTCCTATCACACACCGTACAGAGAGGCCATGGTGGAAGATATCGGCTGCATCCGGTAGGCATGCCACCTGGTCCGGGGGCATGGGTGTTTCGGTTGTAGCCGAAGGGGTAGCTCCCCTAGTTTGCGCGCGGTATAAATTTTGTGATCCCATGCTAGTCGAGGTTGTAGCCTCCCCACTTAGAGTTTTGCTTAACAGGTGTTAAGGGTGATTCCAGACACCGGTAAGTTAGGCTGGTGTGTGCGGTTAGGTGTGTTTTCGAACGAAAGACCGTGGACGGAATTAGTCCCGATGGACTAAAGGAAATCCGTTGCTAGTGGGTAAAGAGTACACCCTCTGCAGAGATTAAACCTATTCGAATAGTCGTGTCCATGGTTAAGGAATACAGTCTGGGATGGGTAAAGTGTCGGTCTAGTGTCGGTCTTCGGAGGAGAAACTACTAAACCAGAATATTGATTATGACTTGTGATATATGATGGTTATGGTTATTATTATTGTGGACTAACCATTTGCATTAATTGAAAAAAATTAATATCCCTGGGACGGTTCTACCTCCTGGATATTCACTGTGTTTATTTTTATTTATAAGCCCTTTATGTGGTGTCGCTCAGACGCCCGACTGTGGCATGCTTGTCATTTCATTTAATTATAAGCCCTTTATGTGGTGTTGCACAGACGCCCAACTGTGGCATGCTTGTCATTTCATTTACTTATAAGCCCTTTATGTGGTGTCGCACAGACGCCCAACTCTGGCATGCTTGTTATTCCGTTTATATATAAGCCCTTTATGTGGTGTCGCTCAGACGCCCGACTGAGGCATGCTTCATAGTATTATCCTTTTGAGGTGTCGCTTCAGACACCCGATTGGTACTCTGCATTTCTACACCCTGATTGTTTACTCATGTTTTATTTAAAGGCTCTACTTGCATGCATCATGAACCTTATTTCACAACTGACGAAGTGATCATAGAATATTTTAAAGCATGATTAACGGTGGCTATATTATACATGCATTCTTAATGTTTGCGAGTACATTCAAAGTACTCACTGGCTTCTCCCTGGCTATTGTCTTGGCCAAATTTCTTGCGTGGAGAGGAGCATTGCGATGACATCCCCGGAACCTACGCAATGGAGAGAGCAGCCTCGCGAAGATAGGAGTTGTCCTGGTCAGCTGTTCCCGTGGGAAATGGAGTCCTTCAGCCACTAGCAAACCATTTGTTGTACTCATAGGCCAGAATGGTCTTGTATTTCATATTTTGTATTTTGCTCGGAGTTTCTGTAACAAGTTGGTGCCTCATTAGCTAACAGTAATCCTGGGGCTGGTGAGCACAAGGGCCGCTTTTGGGAAATTAATATCCCGAAAATCCGGTCCTGACAAGTGGCTGGCCCGGCACCTTGGACAGGTAAAGCCGAAATCCATGGCAGCACTCACAACACTCATGACCCGCTTTTGCGTGGGAGAAGACAGCTGGCTTGCTCGCAGCAACAATATGACCAAGTACCCTGGTAGTTCGGACACCAGGGACATTAGTGGCAGGTCGCATCGCAACAAGCAGAAGCGCCGCACTAACGGCGACAATGCTGAGGATACGACAGTTAATGCCGGATTCAGAGGCTCTAGATCCGGTCAGCGGAAAAAGCCTTTCAAAAGGAATCCTAGGGGCCCGTCCAGCTTGGACCGAATACTCGATCTCTTGTGCCAAATACATGGCACCCCCGAAAAGCCGGCCAATCACAACAATAGGGATTGTTGGGTGTTCAAGCAGGCAAGCAAGTTAAGCGCAGACAATGAAGACAAGGGGCTGCATAGCGATGACGACGAGGAGCCCTGGCCGCCGAACAACAATGGACAGAAGGGTTTTCCCCCACAAGTGCGGACGATGAACATGATATGTGCCACCCACGTCCCAATAAGGGAGCGGAAGCGCGCGTTAAGGGACGTATACGTGGTAGAGCCAGTCGCCCCAAAGTTCAACCCATTGTCCTCCTGCCAGCATCCGTCATGGCAGATTTGTCGCATTGGTTCTAGACCCAATTATTGACGGATTTCATCTCACTAGAGTCCTCATGGACGGCGACAGCAGCCTGAACCTGCTTTACCAGGATACAGTGCGAAAAATGGGCATCGATCCCTCGAGGATTAAGCCCACCAAAACGACCTTTAAAGGCGTAACAACAGGTGTAGAGGCCAACTGTACCGGCTCAGTCACACTTGAAGTGGACTTCGGATCCCCGGATAATTTCCGAAGTGAGGAATTGGTCTTCGACATAGTCCCATTCCGCAATGGTTATCATGCACTGCTCGGACAAACCGCATTCGCCAAATTCAATGCGGTACCGCACTACGCATACCTCAAGCTCAAGATGCCAGGCCCTCGTGGAGTAACTACGCTCAATGGAAACACCGAACGCTCCCTCCGAACGGAGGAGCACACGGTGGCCCTTGCAGTGGAAGTACAAAGCAGCCTCTCCAGGTAGTTCTCCAGTCCGGCCAATAAACGCCCGAACACTGTCAAGCGTGCCCGGGGTAACCTACAACAAGACCGCCTGGCACGTTCCGAGCAGGCGTTGCAATGCGGCCCCAACCCCAACCCTAGCAAAAAGGCGACGCCAGTACTTCGCGTACATAATTACGCTCTAGAAATACCATGGGCATAGGGGGTGGGGCACCATCACGGCACGCCCAAAACACGGCTTAAACCGCACCAGGGGCTGCCGATTTTTTACTTTTCTCTTACTTCCAGGACTCTACTCTACGAAAGGCCTGTTCGGCAGTTCAATTGCCGCACAATCGATGCAAGAACCAGGGAAGTAGACAAGCCATGCCGCATTACGGAAATCCCAGGTGGTCTCTATCACGAGAAGCATACCTGTTTCGCATACTATTCCGCAGCTTGCCCCTGGAGCAGACATGTTAAATAGTCCAACTTTTCGTTTATCGCATTACTTGTATCGTTCTGCTTTGATCGCAGCTATTTTTCATAAACAATGTATAGCCTTTGTCTATTTTTGCACTATCTTTTTATAAATAAATGTTCCTTAACGACATGTTTCACCCGTACAACTTGGTACGGCCAAAATACGCCAGGGGTTTTAGCACCCCTCAATATGGTGTGAGAAGTCCGAACACTTTCACAAGTGGGGCACCCCGAACTTATAGCATTATATGCATCGGCTCCGAATCATGTCTTGGGTCAATAGTTGGGTTTGCCCGGCTCCTATGTTTTGGTGCCTTACGTTCCGCTATATCGGCTAAGGTAGCACTAGGAGAACCACTGCGCATTGTGCCCCAGTTGAGCTGGGACGAGCACCTCAGAGGAGAAAGCTAAAACTGACTGTCATGATGAAGCGAGAGCTGGTCGCTATTCGAGAGGTTTTTCCGAGTCCCTAAAGACTTATGCCGCTTAGGGCGACGAGTCGGCTCTGTCCGGCCAAGAAATGGATAGCGCCCCGAACTCGGTCTTGCGAATACTAGGGGCTTCGCCGAAATTTAAAATTATAGAATTCTATGGCTAAGTGAGAGTGTTCACGCATTATAGTCCGATTTCCTCGTTCGTCGGGCTGAGCGCCTCCCTCGACGGACCCAAACATGGGAAAAAGAGCGCCCAGATTTATCCCCGAACACCCCCGCACTAGTGGCAAGGGGGCAAAAGTCGATGACTCGCCATCTCTCAGTATTGATAAACATCCGCATAGAAGGTAATATTTTAAATTCAAGCAGCTTTGCTCAGCGCATATGAACAAGTTTTCAGCGCAGAGGACACAAACGAGCGAGTTTTAATCAAAAATTACATCCCTAGTACATTCATCCGCCACAAGGCGGGCACCCTTCAGAACATCCTTATAGTAATTTTTGGGCTTCCGATTCTCCTTCCCCGCTGGCGGCCCGTCCTTCACAAGCTTCTCCGCATCCAGCCTGCCCCAGTGCACCTTAGCACGGGCAAAGGCCCTACGGGCACCTTCAATACAGACGGAGCACTTGATGACTTCGAGCCTTGGACAGGCCTCCACTAGCCGCCGCACCAGCGCGAAATAGCTCCCAGGCAGAGCCTCTCTAGGCCACAGCTGAACTAGGAGGCCCTTCATGGCCTGTTCGGCCACCTTGTGGAGCTCAACCAGCTGCTTCAGCTGGTTGCTCAGGGGCACGGGGTGTCCGGCCTTAGCATACTGAGACCAGAACACCTTCTCCGTCGAGCTGCCCTCGTCAGCTCGATAGAATGCGGCGGCATCGGATACACTCCGGGGAAGATCTGGAAATGCCCCTGGAGAGCTCCGGATTCGGGTAAGTATCAAGTAACTCGTGTTTGTGTGTTTACTTTGCATAAAGAATGCCTTACCTGCCGCTATTTTCTTCACCTCATCCAACTCCTGAAGGGTCTTTTGGGATTCGGCCTTGGCAGACTTGGCATTTTCAATAGCCGCCGTGAGCTCGGACGCTCGCATCTTCGAGTCAAGCTCTAAACTCTCATGTTTCTTCATGAGAACCTGGAGCTCTTGCCGCACCTTGCCAACCTCGGCCTCATACCTCTCCCGCTCGGTGCGCTTCGCGGCCGCACTCTTCTCGGCCTCGAGCAGCGCTTGCTTAAGGGTCGCCACCTCAGATGTGGCCCCTACAATAGCCATGTTAATCCTGTCATTTCTTGCAATTCCACCTTTTTCATATACATATTCAACCAAGGTATTTCTTACCTTCCTTCTCCTCGAGCTGCTTCTTGGCAGGCCCGAGCTCTTGCTCGGACTTCTGGAGGCTCTGCTTCAGCGTGTCCACTTCCGCAGTGAGTATGGCGGACGCCAGCAAAGAAGCCTGCACACGCATATTGACTCCTTTTGTTAGACTCCTGCGAATCTTTTGATCCTCTATTCGGCTTTTCTTCCCGAACGCCCAACAGAGCATCAGGGGCTACTGTCTATGCGGTAATATTATTTACACATTATTTACTTACCTCAAAGCCTGTCAAAAGGCTAGTACAAGCTTCAGTCAGTCCGCTCTTGGCAGACTGAACCTTCTGGACCACCGCACTCATAATAGTGTGGTGCTCCTCGTCGATGGAGGCGCCTTGGAGCGCCTCCAACATATTGTCCGGCGCCTCTGGATGGACGGGGGTTGCCGACACGGTGGACTTGCTCCTCTTGGAAAGAGGTCCCTCGCCGGACTCCGGAACCCTTGAAGGTTCTGCAGCGGTGTCCGGCCTTAAGCCGGACTTGGAGCCCTGGGGGGTTTCATCCCCTTTACCCCTGGAGTCCGGGAGGTCGCCTTGCGGCGCCTCCGGGACCACCTCCTCCCTGCTTGGAACCTGTTGGGACAACACCTCGGTGTCGTCCATTGTGCGGGCGGAGGAAACCGTCGGAAGCGAGTTCACCTCCGACGAGTCCAGTGAGGCGCTCGACGACGCGTCGAGCCAGTCTTTGGGTGGGCTGCATAAGCATATTCGATATAAGGGAAAGTTGTGCAATAAACGAATACTATGAATTACTTCGGTACCCTGGGCTGCCACTCCTCTTCGCCGTCGTCGGCGTCGTCGGAGTAGTCCGGAGGAAGGGTTTTCCCCTTCTTGGACCCTCCGGCCTCCTCAGATAGGGTGTCCTTCCTTTTCTTCTCTCCTCCCTCTGGAGGGGGAGAGGTCTCTTCTTCTTCCTCCTCGTCTTCACGAGAGGAAGGCGCTTCGGGACCGTCGGATGACGAATCCGACACCTCCTGGCGCCGGGCACTCTTTCGAGTCCTCGTGGCCCTTTTCGTGGCCTTCTTCTCCGGCAACACATAGGGCGCCGGAACCAGCAGCTTCGCCAAGCGAGCGTCCGCTGGGCCTTCGGGCAAAGGAGCCGACAGTTGATCTGTCCGGACGTCACTTCCCAATCCTATCAAAGATAAGGGAATTCAGATCCCGCATAGAGTCAAACTATGAAAAACTGATACCCTGTAAAAGGACAAAGACAGCTTACCGCATGATCGTGATGCTGAGTACTGAATCCGCGATCCTCAGCAGCGGATGTGGGAGCCTCGGCGCCCTTGAAAAGCATCCTCCAGGCATCTTCGTACGTCGTGTCGAAGAGCCTGTTTAGAGTTCGATGTTGCGACGGGTCGAACTCCCACAGGTTGAAGGCCCGTCGTTGACACGGGAGGATCAGGCGGATGAGCATAACCTGGACTACGTTGACAAGCTTGAGCTTCTTGTCCACCAGGGTTTGGATGCATGTTTGGAGTCCGGTCAGCTCTCCTTTTTTACCCCAAGACAGGCCTGTCTCCTTCCAGGAGGTGAGCCGCGTAGGGGGGGCCGGATCGAAACTCAGGGGGTGCGACCCATCCGGTGTCGCACGGCTCGGTGACGTAAAACCACCCTGATTGCCACCCCTTCAGGGTGTCCACAAAGGAGCCCTCGAGCCACAGGACGTTGGCCATCTTGCCAACCATGGCACCGCCGCACTCCGCCTAGCTGCCACGCAACACCTTTGGCTTGACGTTGAAAGTCTTAAGCCATAGGCCGAAAAGGGGGCGAATGCGGAGGAACGCCTCGCACACGACGATAAACGCCGAGATGTTGAGGACGAAGTTCGGGGCCAGATCGTGGAAATCCAGGCCGTAGTAGAACATGAGCCCCCGGACAAATGGATGCAGAGGGAAGCCCAGTCTGCGGAGGAAATGGGGGAGGAATACCACCCTCTCATGGGGCCTAGGAGTGGGGATGAGCTGCCCCTTTTCGGGAAGCCGGTGCGTGATGTCGCTAGCCAGATATCCGGCCTTCCTCAACTTTTTGATGTGTCCCTCCATGACGGAGGAGACCATCCACTTGCCTCCCGCTCTGGACATGACCGGAGAGGGTTGAGGTGGTAGTGCGGACTTGGGCGCTGGAGCTCGAGTGCGCAAGAATGGATAGGCGAAGGAGGAAGAAGGCGTGGGTGAAAAGGTGGATCCTTATCCCCTTATATGGGTGGACGCAACTACTTGTCCCCACCAGCCTGGTGAAACTCGCTTATCTCCAAGCGCCGTAATCAAAGGCGCGGTTGGGTTACCCACGCCCGTATTGATGAGAATCCCGGAATAAGGGGACACGATCTCTTCTTTGACAAGACGTGCCAAGGAAACCGCCTCGCATAACGCGCTTAGGTGGGATACTGAAACGACTCGGATAAAGGCTTGGCCATGGTGTGTCACGCTACAGAATACGTCAGCAGATTAGATTTGTGTTAATATTATTCTCTCTATGGCAATATGTGGAAACTTATTTTGCAGAGCCGGACACTATCTTTGTGTTTAAAATCTTCTATAAATTACTTGGAGGAGGAACCCGCCTTGCAATGCTGAAGACAATTTGTGCGCCGGACTCGTCGTCATTGAAGCCTGGATCAGGGGCTACTGAGGGAGTCCTGGATTAGGGGGTGTTCGGATAGCTGAACTATACCTTCAAGCCGGACTCCTGGACTATGAAGATACAAGATTGAAGACTCCGTCCCGTGTCCGGAAGGGACTTTCCTTGGCGTGGAAGGCAAGCTTGGCGATACGGATGTTCAGATCTCCTACCATTGTAACCGACTCTATGTAACCCTAACCCTCTCCGGTGTCTATATAAACCGGAGGGTTTTAGTCCGTAGGACAACATACACATCAACAATCATACCATAGGCTGGCTTCTAGGGTTTAGCCTCTCTGATCTCGTGGTAGATCTACTCTTGTACTACCCATATCATCAATATTAATCAAGCAGGACATAGGGTTTTAACTCCATCGAGAGGGCCCGAACCTGGGTAAAACTTCGTGTCCCTTGCCTCCTGTTACCATCCGGCCTAGACGCACAGTTCGGGACCCCCTACCCGAGATCCGCCGGTTTTGACACCGACAACAGCAAATACATACTTTGCCGTGTGCAAGAAAAATCACAGACGGGAAAGAGTCTTTGCCATCTACGTTTTTTATTGCAGACGGCAAAGAGCATACTTTGCCATCTGTAATAAAAAATGTAGACGGAAAAGGTCTTTGCCGTCTATGTTTTTTATTGCAGACGACAAAGCATACTTTGCCGTATGCCACAATAATCGCAGACGGCAATGAAGAAAACACAGGCCACAGATCGATCCCACTAATCGATGATGTGGCAGCAGCATCCACCGGCCACAGCGATGCACAGCCCACCGCTCGCTGTCTCTCTTCCTGCCAGTTTCCAGGCCCCACACCAACGACCCGCATCCACCCATCCCTTATCTAGCCACCCCCACGATCCCCTCTCCTCTTATCTCTCTCCGACTCTCGATCCGATCCAGAGCTCGCCGGTGCGCTTGCCTACACCTCGCCGGCCACCATGTCAATGGATCCTCCTGGCGCCCCGTTCCTGAGCTCCTCTCCTCTGCTCCCGCGCCCTGTCCTGCTGCTCGGCCGGAGCGCGCTGGAGCAAGTGGCGACCAGGCCAGCCGTACCTCGCCGGCTCTGGTCCCATCCCCGTCGCCTCGGCAACTAGGCCAGCCACAGCTCGCCGGCCCCGTCTCCTTCTTCTCTCCCTCCGGCGGGCAGGGCAGCCGGCGGCTCCTTCTTCTCCCCCTCCGGTGCCTCCTCCCTTCCTCATCTCCTTCTTCCCCTCCAGCGGTTGGCATTATTTCCTTCTCACTCCGGCAGCAGCACCTTCTCTCCCTTTGGTGACTCCGGTGGTGCGAGTGAGCCATCAAGCCTTGCCCGGCCAGCGAACAGCAATAGAGCACGACTCTGGTGACCACCGAAGGAGCAGTTGCCAGAGTTGGTAACTCCGGTGACCACCGATGCAACAGCCGCCGACGAAAGCTTGGACTGACGTCATATTTTTTTAAAATAAAAAAAATCTTTGCCATCTGTAATTA
Organism: Triticum urartu; assembly: GCF_003073215.2. Taxonomy (NCBI): domain Eukaryota; kingdom Viridiplantae; phylum Streptophyta; class Magnoliopsida; order Poales; family Poaceae; genus Triticum; species Triticum urartu. The sequence goes on along the minus strand of NC_053024.1, from coordinate 710,814,200 downwards.
CTCCGCATGATAGCAAAGAAAACGTTTCGAGTGATGGCAAAGACCTCATTCTTCGTCGTCTACTATTTTTTGCGGGAGACGGCAAACTGTAGTTTGGCTGACGGCAAAGACTTTGCCGTCTGCCTCATAAAAAGCTGACGGCAAAGTACTCTTTACCGACTTTACCTTTGCCGTCACACTTTGCCGCCAGCCATGTGACGGCAAAGTCTTTGCCGTCTGTATTTCAGCCTTTGCCGTCTGTACGTATGCGTATACAGGCCTCGCTGCTGGCCTCGCTGCTGGCATCAATATGCAGGCCTCACTGCTGGCCTCGCTGCAGGCCTCGCTGCTGGCGTCCGCCGCACTGACTGCGGAGGTTGCCGTACTGAAGCAGGACCTCGAGGGGTCCAAGAAAGAGCTCGGCCTTGCCAAGAGGCAGCTCGAGGAGAACAAGGGTAACTAATACCCTGTCTATAGATATGTATAAAAAGAATGCGATTGCAAAATGACAGGATTATCATGAATTTGCTAGGGGCCATGATCGAAGGGGCGACCCTAAAGCAAGCGCTCTCCGAGGCCGAAGATAAAGCGGCCAAGGAGCGCACCGAGCGAGAGAAGCACGAGGCTCGAGTGGGCGAGGTGCAGCAAGAGCTCCAGGCTCTCGTGGCGAAGCACGAGGCGTTGGAGCTTGACTCAAAGACGCGGGAGTCTGAGCTTGCCGCGGCCCTCGAGAGCGCAAAAAGTGCCAAGGCCGAAGCCCAAAATGCCCTCCAGGAGATCGACGCAATGAAGAAGATATCGACGGGTAAGGCTTTCTATATGCACAACAAGTATGTAAAAGTAAATTACCAATTACTTACCCGGATCCGGAGCTCTCCAGGAGCATTCGCAGATTTGCCCCGCAGCGTGTCCGATGCAGCACAATTTTACTAGGCCGAGGATGGAAGCTCAATGGAGAAGCTGTTCTGGTCTCAGTATACTAAGGCCGAACACCCGGTGCCAATGAGCGACCAGCTGAAGCAGATGGTCGAGCTACATAAGGCGGCCGATCAGGCCATGAAGGGCTTTATAGTCCGGCTGTGGCCTGGCGACGCCCTTCCGAACAGCTTCTTCAGCCTGGTGAGGCGGCTTGTGGATGCCTACCCGCGGCTGGAGGTCGTCAAGCAATCTGTCTGCATTGAAGGTGCACACCGGGCTTTCACCTATGTGAAATTGCAGTGGGTCAAGCTAGACACTGTGAAGCTGGTCAAGGAGGGGCCGCCGGAGGGCAAGGAGCACTGCCACCCCGAGATGTACTATGAGGGTGTTCTACCGGGTGCCCGTCTCATAGCGGATGAGTGTTCAAAAGATGTAATATTTGAGTGAGACTTGCTCATTTTATCCTGTATTTATGAAAACTTGTTTCATATGCGCTATGCAACGCTTGTTTGAATTTAAAATATTGCCTTCTGTTTGGCTGTTTATCCAATCTGAGAGATGGCTAGTCCTCGGCTTCTGCCCCCATGCCGCGAGTGCTGGGGTGTTCGGGATAAACCTGAGCAATCTTGTTCCCATGTTTGGGTCCTTCGAGGGAGGTGCTCAGCACAGCGAACAAGGCAACCGGACTAATTATGCTTTATCACTCTCACTTAGCCATAGAATTCTATAATTTTAAATTTCGGCGAAGCCCCCGGTATTCGGAAGGCCGAATTTGTGGTGCGATACACGCCTTTAAGCCGGAAATGGCCGACCCCTCGCTCTAAGCGGCATAAGTCTTTAGGGACTCGAAAACCTCGCCGAACAGCGATCAGTCTCTCGCCTTATCATGACAGGCAGTTTTAGCTTTCTCTACTGTGGTGCTGAACCCAGCAGAACCGGGGCACAATCGAAGTAGTTCTCCTAGCGCTACCTTAGCCGATAGAGCGGAATGTAAGGTACCAAAACATAGGAGCCGGGCAAACCCAACATTTGACCAAAGACATGATTCCGAGCTGATGCATATAATGTTATAAGTTCGGGGTGCCGCACTTGTGAAAGTGTTCGGACTTTTCACACCGTATTGTGGGGTACGTAAGCCCCTGGTGTATTGGCCGTACCAAAGTGTACAGTTGCAAGGCGTCATTAATGAACACACACACACACATATAATATATATATATATAGTCGTAATGTCATGCATTGTTTATTCAAAAATTGCGTTAAAGCAGAGTGATATAGATAGTGCGATAAGCAAAGAGTAGGACTATGTCCCTTCCAAGGGCAAGCTGAGGAATGATATTAAATCGAATATTTCGCTCGTTACTGTAATCCACCTAGGAATTCCGTGGTATGACGTAGCTGTCTGTCTCCTTGGTTGCTGCATCATGTGTTCGGCAATAGTGCTGCCGGACAGTGTTTCCAGAGATTAAGGTCCTGAAAAAAGAGAAAAATAACCAAAGGGAAGCCCCTAGTGCGGTTTAAGCCGCGTCTTGGGGCATGCCGCAGTTGTGCCCCCCTCCCCACCTGTGCCCACGGTATTTTTAATGCGTAATTATGTACGCGTGGCACGAGTTTCGCTATTGGGATGGGATTGGGGTGGGCGCCGTATTGCTACGCGAGCTCAGATCGCGCTAGGCGGTCTATTTGTCGATTGCTCCGAGCGCACTTGAAGGTGTTCGGGATTTGAAGCGCAGAACTGGTTGATTGCCTTGAGAGGCTGCTTTGCGCTTCTGCTGCGAGGGCCACGGTGTGCTCCTCTGTTCGGAGAGAGCGCTATGTGTTTCCGTTGACTGTAATAACTCCGCGAGGTCCCGGCATCTTGAGCTTGAGGTATGAATAATGCGGTACCGCATTGAATCTAGCAAATGCGGTTCGCCCGAGCAGCACATGATAACGACTGCGGAACGGGACTATATTGAGGATTAACTATTCGCTTCGGAAGTTATCCGGGGATCCGAAGACCACTTCTAGTGTAATTGAGCCTGTGCAATGGGCCTCTACACCTGGAATGACGCCTTTAAAGGTCGTTTTTGTGGGTTTGATCCTTGAGGGGTCTATACCCATTTTGCGCACTGTGTCCTGATAAAGCAGGTCCAGGCTGCTGCCGCCATCCATAAGGACTTGAGTGAGGTGAAATCCATCAATTATTGGGTCTAGGACCAGTGCGGCGAATCGGCCATGACGGATACTAGTGGGGTGGTCCCTGCGATTGAAGGTGATCAGACAGGAGGACCAAGGGTTGAACTTTGGGGCGACTGGCTCCAACGCATATACGTCCCTGAGCGCACGCTTCCGCTCCCTCTTGGGGATGTGGGTTGCGTATATCATGTTCACCGTCCGCACTTGTGGGGGAAACCTCTTCTGTCCACCGGTGTGTGGCTACCGAGATTCCCCCTCGTCATCGCTATGCGGCCCCTTATCCTTGTTTTCGTCAATTAACTTGCCGGCCTGCTTGAACACCCAACAATCCCTGTTGGTGTGATTGGTTGGCTTGCCTGGGGTGCCGTGTATTTGACACGAGCGATCGAGTATACGGTCCAAGCTGGACGGACCCGGCGTACTTTGTTTGAATGGCTTTTTCCGCTGGCCGGGTTTAGAGCCTTTGAATCCGGCATTGACTGCCGTATCCTCGGTATTTTCGCTGTTAATGCGGCGCTTATGTTTGTTGCGACGTGACTTGCCATTGCCGTCCATGGTATCTGAGGTACCATGGTTCTTTGATATGTTATTACTGCGAGCCAGCCAGCTGTCTTCTCCCGCACAAAAGCGGGTCATGAGCGTCATGAGAGCTTCCATAGATTTTGGCTTTTCCTGGCCAAGGTGCCGGGCTAGCCACTCGTCTCGGATGTTGTGTTTGAAAGCCGCTAAGGCCTCTGCATCCGGACAGTCGACGATTTGATTTTTCTTTGTAAGGAACCGAGTCCAGAATTTTCTGGCCGACTCTTCTGGCTGCTGAATTATGTGGCTCAAGTCATCGGCGTCTGGTGGTCGCACATAAGTGCCCTGAAAGTTGTCGAGGAATGCGGCTTCCAGATCTTCCCAACAGCTAATGGAGTCTAGTGGAAAGCTATTAAGCCAATGTCGTGCTGGTCCTTTGAGCTTTAGTGGGAGGTATTTGATGGCGTCTAAGTCATCACCGCGGGCCATGTGGATGTGAAGGAGGAAATCCTCGATCCATACCGCAGGATCTGTAGTGCCGTCGTATGATTAAATATTTATAGGTTTGAAACATTCTGGGATTTGATGATCCATTACTTCGTCTGTGAAGCATAAAGGGTGTGCGGCGCCTCTGTATTGGGCTATATCATGACGCAGCTCGAATGGGTCTTGCCCGCTGTGTTCGGCCCGGCCGGATTTACTTTTACTATATCCGGTGTGACGTTTATCGTCTCGCATGGTGGCGTGCCCTCGTGATCCGTAGATCGATCTTGCATGCTTCACTTTGTCCTCCAATATGTCCCGCAGGTCTGGCGTATCTCCCCATGCCTTTTATTTGAATGGCATCGGAGTGCGGGCTGAGTTTTTGGCTGCAATGCCTCTCTATGCAGCCATGAGGTAGCCGATCAGCCGTGTCATACGCTTCTTCCTCTAGTCGGGGTGGCAACCTGCATTTTGGGTAACTCTTGGAGGGGCGCTCGAGTTTATATTCCTCGGCCACGAGGACTTCAGTCCATCTGTCAGCTAGCAGATCTTGATCAGCTTGAAGCTGCTGCTGCTCTTTCTTCAGGCTATTTGCCGTGGCCATAAGCCGGCGCTTGAAGCGCTCTTGTTCGACGGGATCCTCTGGTACGGCGAATTCATCATCGCCGAGGCTTGCCTCTTCTTCAGAGGGGGCATCCTCCTCCTCCTCTCCGTCTGCCGCACTCTCAGGAGGGCTGGCTCCTCCATCCTCCTGCTCTAAATCTTGCTGGAGGGGATTGTTGTTGTCTTCGGCACTATCCAGAGTGTTATTATCTCCTGTGCCGGTATCACCACTTTTGCTTTGGCGGGACTTCGAGCGGCGCCGCTGACGTCGGCGCTTGGGTTGCTTCTTGGAGGGGTCATCGTCTGCTATCTCGTCTCCATTGCCTTCTCTGGGTGTATCCACCATGTATATATCGTACGATGAGGTGGCTGTCCAGTGCCCCGTAGGCAGTGGTTCCTCTTAGTCTCCCGCATCATCGTCCATACCGTCAATGTCTTCGGAGTCAAAGTCGAGCATGTCGGTTAAGTCATCAACAGTGGCTACTAAGTGGGTGGTGGGTGGGTCGCGAATTTCTTCGTCGTCTGCATGCCAGTCCTGCAGGACATAGTTCGGCCAGGATCCTCCTGACAAGGAGAGAGACCTTAATGAGTTCAGTATGTCGCCAAAGGGCGAGTGCTGAAAAATATCCGTGGAGGTAAACTCCATGATCGGCGCCCACTCGGATTCGATAGGAACGAGCGCAGGCGGTTCGGAGTCCGTGGCCGGAGAAGGATCCGGCAGTTTATCAACACGGCTCTTGTGCAAGGTAAGGTCGATGTTCGGCTTGATCGCCGCTAAGGTTAAGGCCTTCGTGGCAGGGTCCATCCACCCGTCCGCGGAAGGCGCAACTGACTCCGAATCGAGGGTCGGAGCGGCTGCCGTTGCGATCTCCTGAACACTGTCCGATGGTAGAGCTAAATCATACTCATCGTGACCGCGTGACGCACAAGGCAGAGGCTCGAATCCGTCGAAGATCAAGTCTCCGCGGACATCGGACGTGTAGTTTAAGCTTTCAAACCTGACCTGGTGGCCAGGGGCGTAACTTTCGATCTGCTCTAGATGGCCAAGCGAATTGGCCCGTAGTGCAAAACCGCCGAACACGAAGATCTGTCCGGGGAGAAAAGTCTCACCCTGGACTGCATCGCTATCGATGATAGTAGGAGCCATCAAGCCTAATGGTGACGACACAGAGGAACTCTCAATGAAAGCACCAATGTGAGTGTCAAAACCGGCGGATCTCGGGTAGGGGGTCCCGAATTGTGCGTCTAGGCCGGATGGTAACAGGAGGCAGGGGACATAGTGTTTTACCCAGGTTCGGGCCCTCTTGGTGGAGGTAAAACCCGACGTCCTCCTTGATTAATATTGATGATATGGGTAGTACAAGAGTAGATCTACCACGAGATCGGAGAGGCTAAACCCTAGAAGCTAGCCTATGGTATGATTGTATGTTCGTCCTATGGACTAAAACCCTCTAGTTTATATAGACACCGGAGAGGGCTAGGGTTACACAGAGTCGGTTACAATGGGAGGAGATCTACATATCCGTATTGCCAAGCTTTCCTTTGGATAGTCCCATCCGGACACGGGACGAAGTCTTCAATCTTGTATCTTCATAGTCCAAGAGTCCGGCTAAAGTGTTTTTTCATTGCGTGAGTTAATTTGGCACCGGAGCAAAGTAGGTGATCCAGATTGGGGCACCAGGTGAGCAATGGAGGGGCATTGATGCCAAATGCATCACAAGTGTATTTGGCACGTGTTTTGGCCTACATAGTGGAGGGCTGTTATAGCCCACTTTTGTACTACCTCTTATTTAGTATAAAATTTTGACCATATATTTATGTAAGAAAATGCCAATGCATGTCACTAAAAATTATATCATTTGAAATTATGTTCAAATACGAATCCAACGATATAGTGCTTAGTGACATGCATTAACATTTTGTCAGTTAAATCTATGGTCAAATTTTGATACTACAAAATAGGAAGAGTAAACCAGGACGGAGGTAGTACTTGCTCTTAGGGTAACCATAGAGTTACTGGAGTAGTCTAAGTTACTTTCCACTATGACTAGCCTAGGCTACTATAGTAGTACAACAAAAAAACGATGTAGGTGATCACGTGAGAAAAAAACTAAAAACATTTCTTTCAGTGCAGTGCGTAGATGCAGTTTTGAACACTACACTTGTCATCATAATTTGGGAACATTACCAAAAATTTGAGCTACATTGTGATTACCGTTTACTAATAGGAAAGAAGTTTCACCTCGATGAGTGGCTTCTCCGTGCACGGAATGCATGTAAGGAATCCAACAACTTGATCTAGATTGGGGCCGATAGATTTTATTGCCAAGATCTTCACTGTGCGCATAGACTGGGTCAAGCTTGTGGGAATCATTTTCTGGAAGACGGTCGTAATACATCAAGAAGAAATTTAAAAATGTGAATTTAAAGAAGACGGAGAAGAAGATGAGTGATGTACCTGAACGATTACGGATCCAATAAAGAGTTCGGAGAATTTGGCAGACGAGTGCACCAACGCTGTCAATTTCGGCGTGTCAATGACCCTGATTTTTGTTAGACCTTCCAGATCCGATACAAGCAATCTCTCAAGGAAAGGCGCATCTCAATGACCATAACGTGGAACATCTGGAGTGATCTCTTCCCAATAGATGTCTTGTTGCGGGGCCAGCAAGACACATAAATCCATCAGAGATTCGTTGATGCGATGTGGAGGATAATGAACCCGTGGATCTGCTCAAGACGAAGGTACTCGAGCGTTGTACAGCTACGGAGCAGGTGCTCCATAGCCTTCTTCGAGATGACAACGTCGAAGAGGTCGAGATGCTTGAGTTGAGGGAGAAGAAGGGCGGGTGCGGCATTAATCTGGGGAAGATAGCGGGAGGTGAAGCTGGTGCGGCGCAGCGTTGGCGCGAGGTGGAGCGCCAACGGTGGCAGAGAGCGACATCGTCCATCTTCAAAGCTGAGCTCCTCGAGCTGATCTAGGGCGGGGGATAAGAACCACTCGTCGAACTTGGGTTGGACCTTGCAGTTGGTACTGAACATGCGGATGTCAAGGCGTCTAGCTGGCCCAGGGTGCGATGAAAGGATCTTGGAGACTGCGGCCATGCATTTGCAATCCCCGTCACAAAGGCAGCTGTCGACGGTGAGGTTGAGGGGGACGCGGCACAGAGGGGGCGCCACCGCCGGGAGAGCAGGGTGGTCCGCATGGCAGATTTGGTGGGGAGGAGGCCGATGATGACGAGCAGCATGTCATCGGGGAGGCTGCTAATGAAGTCCAGGCTCGCTGGATGTGGTTTTGGCTCGAGCCGCCTCCGCTTGTTGGCTGCCTCGCCGTCCATATCAACCGGCGGCGACGCCGGTGTACACGTGTGCTGGTGTGTGTGTTGTGTGCTGGGTGTGCGCGAGTGCGTCCTTCTATGCATGCCGCCGCGCAGTGGTGAATTGTGCATGAGTGCGTCCTCCACGTGGAAGAAGTGTGTCCTCAATGCGCCCTCAATTTACTAGCGTGCGGGGTGCTACCCCGAGTAGTTTCAACTTTGTTTACTTCACTGTGTGTCAGATGGGCCTCTAGTTTACTTATTTTCACCCATTGCCACATGGGCCAGCACACGAACATACAGAACACGAGCTGATAAAGCAGCATGTGGACTGGTTGACCGGTCAACTAAACAATATACGGAGCTATACGCTGACACAGTGAGCGTATAGTCCGTCGGTATAGAGTGTTCGTGTGAGAGGGGAGGCCCGTGAGAGATAGCAGAGAGAGAAAGAGCTACTCCCTCCGTTCGATAATGTAGTTCCAACATTTTTTTAAAGTCAAACTTTTGAAACTTTGACCAAGTTTATAACGAAATTACTTATATCTACAATACCAAAGATAAATGATAGTATGAACTAAGTACATGTTGTGATAAATCTAATGATCTTTCCAAATGTAAATGTTTTTCTCCACATATACCTGGTCAAACTTTTCTGAGGTTTGACTTTTCAAAACATCCATATGCTTATGAACGTGAAAGAGTCCCTAACTAGAGAGAGAGAGAGATAGAAAGAGTGAGTGAAAAAAGTGTGTGTGCGTGTGTGAAAGAGACATGGACAACACTCGATAAAAGTCGAGAAAAACGTGTGTGTCTTATGCAAACATATCACACATGCATCTTCGACAACGGAAGCAAGGTGAGGAGATAGTGTGTGGTTGTTTGCAACTGAGAGAGCAAGACCCCTAGCACGTGGCCAAGAGGGGTCTGACAAACAAGGGAGAGAGGTCGAGAGAGACGTACGGAGAAAATGCAGACATGGGGACGAGAGAGTGTATCTTTGTCATAGAGAGATCCCCTGGAGATCGTGATGGGACTACATGGGTTGGAGATCGAGTGACAAGGTGTGTGCGCGATAGAAGATACCACGAGAGATATTGAGATAGACGTATGGATGGAAGGAGACAATATGTGTGTTCCTGATGGCTAGTGAGAGATAATCATACTTAGGGGGGAGTGCTTGCGCCTATGATGGAGTGAGGGATTATGGTACTTATTAGGGGGGCGTGTCACATAGAGAGAGAACAAGGACAGAGAGTGTTGGATGGGTCTATATGTATAGCGTGAGCGAGACATGTGTATGTGTGAACCAAGGAGATATAAAGTTTGAGAGAGATTGAGGAGCCCCGATAAGGCTGAGTGGTGCATCAGATAGCTAAGAGGGGGAAAGAGATATTCCATCTGCTCGATAATGCAATGCATGTAATTTTTTTAGAAGTCAAACTTTGGAAACTTTAATCAGGTTTACACAAATTTTATTTATATCTTCAATACCAAAGATACATCATACGAAACTACATCTCATCGTAAATCTAATGGTATATGTTTGCCGTTCAAGATGTAATTGTTTTTCTCCACGTACATGGTCAAACTTTGTGATGTTTGACTTTTCAATAAATCAATGCTATGGACCGAGGAGAGTGCCTAAGTCGAGAGGGATCAAGTGCGTGTGAAGGAGAATGAGTAAGTGTGCAAAAAGTGTATGTGTGTGAAAGAGAAAGTGACAACAAACGATAAATTAGAGAGAGTGTGTGTGTTTTTTCGTTTATTAGGCGAACATATCATGCATGCATCGCCGAGATAGAAAAGCGAGGCGAGGAGATACACGAAGATAGCTAGTGTGTGATTATTTGCAACGGAGAGAGACACCCCTATAGCACATGTCCAACAGAGGTCTGGCCAACAAGGAACAATGGTCGAGAGGGACACATGGAGAACATGGACACATGGGGAGGGCGAGAGGGTGTGTTTGTGATAGAGAGACCCCCTCGAGATCTTGAGGGGACTATATGGGTGGGAGATCGAGGAAGATGCGTGTGCGATGGAAAGATGCCCCGAGAGAAATCGAGATAGACCATGCACATGTTTGTGATGGAGACTAAGATTAACTAGTCATATACATATAGGGGGGGCTCCGTGTGCCTACAATTGAGTGAGAGACCATCAAACTTGGCTAGCTAGGCATGAGATTGTGTGTGTGTGCGTGTGAGATGGAGAGAGAACGAGGGAGAGAGATAGAGTTTTAGATGGGCCTATCGAGTGCGAGTGAGATATGCATGTGTATGTGTGACCCAGGTAGATGGAGAGTTTGAGAGAGAGGGGGAAGAGCTCCGAGACGACAGAGTGGTGCGTGTGAGAGTTACGGGCAACGAGCCAAGGAATTTGTGTGCGTACGATGAGTGCACCCAAGATATCTAGTTTGGACTAGAGAATCATACATAGTGTGCGAGAGAGACCTATAGATGGAGTATATATGCATGCGAACTAGAAAGACCCCCCCCCACACACACACAAAGAGAGAGAGAGAGAGAGAGAGAGAGAGGACCAACAAGGTTTGTGTGTTGGATGTGTGCGACAGAATTGAAGATTGTCAGCGAGAGAGAGAGCATGAGTCCGGGAGAGGGGGAGGTCGCGTTTTATGCATCAAAGACTGATATAAACCATGTTTCGATATAAACTTGCATTCAAATATTTAAATTGGAGAACATGTTGTCTGCAATCCACACATGAACGGATATACGCGTATATCAAACAAGTTCATTAATTTGACTTTCAACATGTTCATGGAGTACTATAATACTGTACAACATGCTATTCGATTGACGTGTTAATTTTGGATTTAGTTCATTTTTTAACCTGGTGAACGAACTATTTCATTGAATCGAGATATTTCATTTTGGGTTTGATTCCCGTTTTTCAGTGGGTCAACTATTTGTCATATAGGAAATCGCTAGCAACGAGCATGTAAAAACACATTACCCCCGAGCATCATCTCTCCTTTAAAAAAGAAGTGCCAAGCTAATATTTCTAAATTTGATTCGAATCGACTTGGTAAGGTAGACGTGGATGCCCGTTCTCCCAAATTTTGAACGAACCGTTAAACATCCTCTGCTCGGTGGAATTCGCCCGAGCAAATAAATGGGAGACACGAAATTATCGTCCTATGTGGGGGACGCATTAATTGGCCCATTGTGCATCAAGGGTAGGTTCGTAACTTCATCCAAACGCGCCTTCTCCTCGGCCGAAATGACATGTGCCGAATAATTCATAAACCATGGTCGGCAAAACATGCTCTCCTCGTCCAAAATAGCTCGCGCCCACTTTTTCAAAACACGCTCTCCTCGCCCGAAATCGCTCGCGCCCACTATATTTGAAAACACGCCCTCCTCGCCTGAAATCGCTCCCGCCCACTATTTGGGGAGAAGCAAAGTTACTCTACTATCCCCGACCCTCAGTACACAGACCCAAGCCGAGAAGCCTAAAGGCAGGGGTAGAACTGTAACCCCCCCTCACATTTCAGAAAAATGCGTCCGTAAAACATGGTTCCAGTCCCTCCCAATTCCCCCACCCCATTCATACTTCATGGGCGCCAAATCACCTTCTCCCCAGAAGCTCCCTTCTTTCGAGCCGTGAAACCTCAGCCCCTCCTCCATGGCGCCCCCAACGCACCAATTTCACAGCCTCCCTCCTCCCTAATGCCAGAGACACTGTCCATTTGTCCGTGCTGCTGGAGCTGCCTCGACGACGGTCGCGTGAACCGTACCGGAGCCGCTCCACCCCCGCCGTTGTTCACGGCGCCGGAGCAGCTCCAACTTTGGATCAGTCCAGAGTCCTGACGCTGCTTCCCCGTAGCCGCGACATCGCTGTTTCCCTGCCGCTGGTGGCCCCCGCAACCGTGCCGGCCTCACCGACTCGGCAGCTGGACCGGCCTACTTCACCATGCCGCCAGATAGGTCGCACCCTCATCTCAAATCACTTTAATTAGGTGTTAGTTGTCTGAATTTTTATTCTGGGCCAATCGATTCCCAATGGGAAGTAGTACCCCTCGAGGCGGCGGAGCTCCTAGGCTGCCGGTTGGCTGGTGTCCAACGTAAGGGTGCGGGGCCGCAAGTTCGCCGCGCTAGCAGCGCTTAGATGGCTATCTTAGAGTTGCGTGGGTTCAAGGTACTGCCGCCGCGGGATCTGGATGACGGGGAGTCTTTGTGGATTGGCCCAGGGGTGGCGCAACCACGGCAGTGCGGTGGGGCGGGGAGCGGGGTTTTGGTTGGGGCTACGGACGGCGGAGGCAAGCTGCTCTGTCGTTGGTCGCTGGCTCTTCAGGGAAGATTCCTAACAGTGTCAGCCGGGAGGCACAAGACGGCCATCAAGCCATCCGGCGTAGATTGGACAGTACCAAAATAAATTAAATCATGTAACCCCAATTTAGTCTTAGTCAACCGATGTGTGACCACTCTCGTACCTTGCTGTTAATCTCTTAGTGTATTTCTTTAGATCAAAGAGATGTGTCATTCTTAACATTATGCGTTATCTGCATCTTCAGCCACACCGTCTTCTGACTAACCGTAGTTGCTCCAACAAGGGAAGCATACACCAGAAGGGAGCTATAGTCCCCACTCAACAGTTCCCTGCATCGAATGCGCGTGCCCAACATGGACAGCCACAACAACTGCAGGGCCATCGACAAGTCAGCACATGATGCTCACTCCTATGGATGGCGGCCAGATAGGTTGTAGCCTCATCTTACTTGTGTGCAACATTTATGGCTTTGTTATTCATCTAAGCATGGAAAATTGATTATCACATTTCACTGTATATTGATGCTGATCTCTTACGGGTCTTGTTCAGGAGTTAACGATGTTCCATAGTTCAGCTAAGATACTTGTTCTTTAGGTAACGTTGTTCCATAGTTATCATCCATCAGCCAATGCTATCCCATAGGCTGGTGATTATAGTATTATACCACTTCTAGTATTACCTATGTTGTTCTTTAATACTTTTGTGTGCCATGTAGTTAATCTCGAGCACAAACGATACATATTCTGTAGCTTTCATCTGTGTTCTCCCTTTAGTTTTTGATACCTGTTGCTGCTAGTTAACCACAGTCCTATTATTTATGTAGTCTCCTACAGGCACTCATTACATAAATCTAACTACTAGTTGTCTTCCATGCATGTAAGATATAATTGCATACACTGATATATCCACAAGAACCTCATGGAGCAATGTAAAGGCCAATAAACTTGATGTCATTGATACCCAATATGATGGAACATGTAAAGGCAGTTCTTCAGAAGACTTGCAGAAAGATGTTGAATCCTCTTCACCCCACAAGGTCCTTGCTCTAACTTGGCCCGTGATATGGGTACAACATGCATATAATGTCCTGGAGTATATCTACTCTGTTGCAATGCCATGTGCTTAGCATGCTGATCATGCATGTAAATATGTCATGCCTTCCTGTTTTTCAGTACCTATTCCATTCATGATAACATGTTTTCAAATTCAAGTACTGCCATTCTACTCTATCGCAATGCCATCTGCTTAATTTGGACATCATGCTTCTGAATATCTTATGCATTGTTATTCATCAGTACGTACTTCATCTGTCTACCATACCATGTTTTTTACATTGAAGTGTTGTTCTAGTGCTCTGTTGCAATGCCATCTTAATTTCCCAATCATACATGTGTATGCTGCCTTAGTTTTTTCTGTACGTATTCCGCTAGCATACAATTTTACATTCAACTAGTGTTTTTTTACTATGTTGTCCTGTCGTATCCCTAGCTCTTACACCATACTCCCTCCGTATGGATTACATGTTGCCAAAATGGATAAAAAAGGATGTATCTAGAACTGAAATACGCCTAGACCCATCCATTTTTTTCCGGATAGAGGGAATACATGTCAATATTTCATGCCTTTCTATTCTTCAGTACCTATTCCATCTCTCTTATGTAGCATGTTTTATAACTGAAGCACCATTCTTCTATACAAGGCATGCAAGGGGAAGACGGCTATGTTAGAATCTGAAGGGTTACAAACCAAGTCTTTGCAAAAGATCCGAACGCCAGGGCATAATAAACCAACTCCAGTTTTTATAGATACTGCTCTAGCACAGACAAACCCAACTCCTACTGATAATAAGAAGATTCTAGTGGCCAAAAAACTAGTCCGCTCCAGTCCAGCAAAAATATGTCAACTCCATTCTAAGAAGCGTGTCCGTATCCCTGCATCATGAAATTTTATAGCATGCTAATCATATTTTCTACATGTTTCTTACCCATCTCTCTTTTATAAAATAAGCTTAACAGATAGAAGAATTTCTGCACTAGTATCGTCTGTGAGGAAAGATTCTTGCAGGAATTCTCTATAGTCCAATGCAGATGTAAGTACCTGTTGTATATCACTATATTTTTACATCAGCATGTATTTTGTTAATCGGCGTGAATCCAACCTTTATCTGATCTAAATTTAGTTGTAGCAAAATGTATGATTAAATGCCACAATGTTGATTTTTGTAAGGAAAACTGCCTGGTAGTTTTGCATCCTGAGCTGCATAAGTGTACTACTCATATCAGTGGGTTTGATTACTTTGGTTCTCTAGTGGGTTTTCAGTGTTTTTTTACTGTGTTGTCCTGTCGTACCCCTAGCTCTTACATCATACTCTCTCCATCCAGATTACATGTCACAGAAATGGATAAAACTGGATGTATCTAGAACTGAAATACGCCTAGACCCATCCATTTATTTCCGGATGGAGGGAATGCATGTCAATATGTCATGCCTTTCTATTCTTCAAAACCTATTCCATATCTTCTATAGCATGTTTTATAATTGAAGCACCATTCTTCTATATAAGGCATGCAATGGGAAGACGGCTATGTTAGAATCTGAAGGGTTACAAACCAGGTCTTTGCAAAAGATCCAAACGCCGGGAGATAATAAACCAACTCCATTTTTCATAGATACTGCTCCAGCACAGAGAAACCCAACTCCCACTGATAATAAGCAGATTCCAGTGGCCAAAGAACTAGTCCGCTCTAGTCCAACAAAAGAATGTCAACTCCATTCTAAGAAGCGTGTGCGTATCCTCGCATCATGAAATTTTATAGCATTCTGACCATATTTTCTATGTTTCTTACCCATTTCTCTTTTAGAATATAAGGTTAAATGATAGAAGATTTCCTTCATTGGGCTTGTATTCGAGGAAAACATCTTGCGGGAATTCTCTGCGCTCCAATGCTGATGTAAGTACCTGTTGTATATCACTATATTTTTACATCAGCATGTATTTTGTTAATCGGCGTGTATCCAACCTTTGTCTGATCTAAAATTAGTTGTAGCAAAATGTTAAAGGCGACAATGTTGATTTCTGTAAAGAAGACTGCCTGATAGTTTTGCATACTGAGCTGCATGAGTGTACTATCTCATATCATGCACATTACTGAATTGTGCTGCTGCTCTGGTTGCCCATTCATTCATTGTGTCAATGTTGCTTTCGTATTACCTTACCTGGCTGATGATAGTTGTGCCATATTGTGTTAGTTTGGTGTTGGCTAGTTGCCCAAACGTTCGTTATGCCAATGATGCTTTCCTATTATCTGACTTGGCCCATGATAGCAATGCTAGTGTCTTAATTTGGTGCAGGCTGCTGAATATAAGAAGACAAACTCTGAAAACAGCAAGGCAACCCCATTGTTTCTTTTCAATAAATCTAGGTAGGTAATATGCCAATCACTCATGATTAATCTGTTTGGTTCCCCTCCTAATTTATGTTATGATGTAGTGGTCGAGACACTCTCCACTATCAACAATACAAGCCTGCCAAAATCGCCATCTGAATCTGTTAGTATCCTCTGTCTCGAATGCAACGGAAAAGATGTATGTTTGTGAATCAATTAATGGCTGAAGGAATGACGGAAATGGTGGAGGAATCAGAGGTGCAGAGTCGTGCGACACAACAACTGATCAATGTTTTCAGAGACAGTGTAGCAAAGCAGCAAGAACTTTCCCACATGCTTATGGGTGTCATTCATGCTGAGGTTGCAGATTGTGATGTTGTAGATTCTTAGGTTCAGTTCATTTATTTGCACTGGCATCAATCTTTGATTGCCTAGTGGATGTAATTTCATGTAATATATGCTAGATGTGCAATGTTTTTCCCTGTATGTCGTACCTTTCCTTGATTGGTTTTGGTCCTGTGCATAATTGCTCGTCGTAATGGGCTCAAATTATCTAATTTGGCCTAAAGACATGTATGAACTTTAGTGGGCCCATTAAGTTAATGGGCCGTTACCAGGCCAAAAGTTAATGGTCAGCCCTCTTAACTCCCGGGTCGTTAACTGGCTGACATCGAAGCGGGCAACAGCTGGGCCCAATTGATTTCACAGGCTGTTAACAGGCCTTTACTAAGTTTGGGCTACATATGGCCCAACTATACTGTGGGCCCTTAGCAGGCCGAAAGAGACAGCGGGCTTGTACTGGACCATGAAGAGCATGGGCCGCTAAGAGGCCGAAAGTCAGGTCGTATTGTAAATGGCCCAACTGTGTTGTGGGCCTTTAGCAGGCCGAAAGAGAAACCGGGCTGGTATTGGACCATGAAGGGCATGGGCCGTTAAAAGGTCAAAATTCAGGTCCGACTACAAATGGCCTAACTCATTTATGGTCCGTTAACAGGCTGAAAGGCACACAGGACCGAGAATTGGCCCAACAATTAAATGGGTCGCTAAAAGGCCAAAACTCAGGTCCGACTACAAATGGCCCAACAGATATATGGGCCGTCACCAGGCTGAAACACACACCAGGCCGAAAATAAGCCCAACACTTAAATGGGTCGCTAAAAGGCCGAAACTCAGGTCCGACTACAAATGGCCCAACTGATTTATGGGTCGTCAACAGGCTGAAAGACACACCGGGCCGGAAATTACCCCAATATTTAAATGGGTTGCTAAAAGGCCGAAAGATGTACATTGTGAAAATTGGCCCATCCACTGAATGGGTCGTTAACAGGCTGAAATCTCATCGGGCCGATATTGAGCCCAAATATATAGCGGGCTGTTAACTGGCTCGAACTAACGATGGGCTGCAATGGTGTCAAATCTTTAACGGGCCGTTGACGGGCCGAATTGGCACATCTCGTATGGGCCGTGGGATTAAATGGACCTGACACAAGTAGGCCTCACTACTACGAAAAGGGCTAAAGATGAAATTGACACTAATGGCGCACCAGAGAAGTGGTGCGCCACTACTATATACTAATGGCGCACCATGTGGAGATGCGCCATTAGTGTGGAAGACACTAATGGCGCACCAGGCACACGGTGCGCCACTAGTAACAAAATGTTTTTTTTTCATTTTTTCAAACATACTAATGGCGCATCCGGGCAGAGTGCGTCATTAGTAGTTACAACTACTAATGGCGCACCAGCCATAGAGTGCGCCACTACTATATTTTTTTTACTTTTTTGGAAAAATACTAAATGGCACACCGTTGCATAGTGCGCCATTACTAGTTTAAACTAGTAATGGCGCACTGTGCCACGGTGCGCCATTAGTATAAAAATTACTTTTTTACTTTTTTGCAAAACTACTAATGGCGCATGTCTGTGTGGTGCGCCATTAGTATGTTGGGTTACTAACGGCGCATGGCTGTGTTGTGCGCCATTAGTAACCTGGGACCAGCTAGATATTTTTGGACATCCACACCTACACACTCACTTTCCCCACATCATTCCCCCCACCTCCTTCTCTAAGCTTGTCGGCTGCCTCCTCCTCCTCACCTCATTTGCACCATAGATTCATCAAAATTAAGTGTTGAAATTACCTTTTTTGATAGGTAAGTAAGGGGAAAGCTATCTTCATGTTGTAGATCTACTTTTTTTCTCCCTAGCTCACTCCAACAACGTGCACATGCACTTTTTTTCTCCCTATCTCGCTCCAACAACGTGCATATGTTTGTGCTATTGCATATATGTTTGTGTTTGCAGGTACCGGTATTTGAAATGCGATAGTTGCCAATATTTTGCCGGAATGTTGATTCATTTCCGTTTCAGCGAGAATTTTGTCACTATGCATTCTTTTTGCTCCTATTTTTAGGGAAAGTCGTGCCAAATTTTTTCTTGGTTCTAAAATATCGTTTTGCTCTACCCCGCAGACGACCATGGTACGCACGATGACCGAAGGCATCGCGAATAGGTTTTTGAGCTCCGCGAAGGCCGAGATGCTTCAAAAGAACGAGACGAAGATAACATGTCTGTGTCAAAGATGCAAGCTGAAGAGCCTTATTGTGGACCCGGATTCCGGGCAAGTGCGGGACCACCTTCTCTTGCATGGTTTCATGGATGGCTATCGGTGGCAAGGTGATGAAGTTGACTATGAAGTCGTCCATGGGGGCCGGGCAAGAAATGAGGAAGGGCAGCAAGACAACCACCGCGGCTCGGGCGGGTGAGAAGACGAAGAATCTCCAGGATATGATCACGACGGTGATGCTGTACACAGTCATCATGTAGAAGATGTCGGACATGATGATGAGGAAGATGCCGGAGCAGACGAAGGGCATGATCATGAAGATGAAGATGCCGGAGGAGCAGACGACGATGGACCATCGATGGGCTGGGTGCAGGACCCTCATATTCAAGAGCTACTTCTCAAGCAAACGGATAACGCAAGAGCTGCCACCCGAGAGAAAGCCAAGCTGGATCAACTGGAGATAGACACGGTTACTCCATTGTATGAAGGATGCAGACCCGAGGATACCCGCCTGAAAGTAACGCTCATGGCTTTGGAGATGAAGGTAAAACACAAAATGACCGACGCATGCTTCGACGAGAACATGTCATTCTGGCACGAACGTCTTCCCAAGGGGAACAAGTGCCCGACCAGTTTCGAGGAGGCGAAGAAAGTCGTGTGTTCTCTAGATTTACCGCACGTGAAATACCATGTGTGCTTGAACAATTGCATCATTTATCGGGGCGAGCATGCGGAGTCTACCATATGTCCGGTGTGCGGCGTCACTTGATACAAGAAGAGGAAGAAAGCTCCTCGAAAAGTGGTGTGGTACTTTCCGATCACTCCTCGTCTGCAGCGGTATTTCACGGACCCTAAGGTAGCAAAGCTCCTGCGTTGGCACGCAGATAGGGAGGAGAAGAAGCGAGAAGATGACGCAAATGATCCGGAGATAAATAAAAAAGACAAGATGATGAGTCACCCTAAGGATGGGAGCCAGTGGCAAGCGTTGAACTTCGAACACCCAGAATTTGGGAAGGATCCAAGGAACATCGTGCTGGGCGCGAGCACCGATGGAGTCAATCCATTTGGCAGCCAGAGAAGCACACATAGCACCTGGCCTGTGTTTGTGTGGATGTACAACCTTCCCCCCTGGTTGTGCATGAAGAGGAAGTACATTCACATGAGTATGCTAATTGAAGGGCCGAAACAACCAGGGAACGACATCAATATGTATCTGGGGCTGCTGAAAGAGGAGCTAGACACGCTGTGGAAAACGCCAGCCAATACGTGGGACGCCACAGAGAAAGAATATTTCCCTATGAGAGCCGCACTGCTCACGATGGTGCACGACTATCTCGGTTACGGATATCTCGCAGGGCAGGTGGTCCACTGATTTTCTGGATGCGTCAGGTGCATGGATGACACAACGTATCGCCAGCTAGATAGATATCCCGGGTCTTCGAAAACCGTGTTCATGGGACATCGAAGGTGGCTTCGCGACGATGACCCGTGGAGGAAACGCAAGGATCTGTTCGATGGTGAAACCGAACTCCGAAGACGCCCGCGTACGAGGAGCGGCGAGGAAATAGACGGGCTGGTGAAAATTTGGAAAGATTGCCCACTGCCGGGAAAGAAGCAAAAGGCGCCAGAGCCGGGAAAGAAGCGAAAGGCGCCAGAGCCGCTGCTGAAGGTATTGAAAACGAGGTCTGTTTTCTGGGACTTGCCATACTAGAAGATCCACCGTGTGCCTCACAGCCTTGATGCCATGCATATCACGAAAAACATGTGTGAGAGTCTGCTTGGTACCCTGCTCAACATGCCAGAGAGGACCAAAGATGGGCTGAAAGCAAGGGCAGACTTCAAATCAATGGGCACCAGGCAGGAGCTTCATGCTAATGATGATGATGATGATGATGATGATGATGAGGCGAAGCAGGACACAGAAAGTCATCGCAAAGGCAAAAAGGCCAAGAAGACCGGAATGACTACCCTCCCGCGTGCTTCACTCTAAATCAGGAGGAGATCGAGCAGTTTTTCACCTGCCTTGTAGGAGTAAAACTTCCTTATGGTTACGCGGGGAAGATAAGCAGATACCTAGACCCAGCGAAGCAGAAGTTCAGCGGGATGAAGTCTCATGACTGTCACGTGCTGATGATGGAGATACTTCCAGTTGCAATCTGTAGGATCATGGGCCGTTAAAAGGCAATGAATCCTTCTCTCTGATTTTTTTCTCACCAAAACCAAATATATAGAGTTGGAGTTGAGGTCGGAGGAGCTCTAGGCGACCCACGAGGTAGGGGGTGCGCCCCCACCCTCGTGGACAGGTGGTGGGCCCCCTGCCTTCATATTTTGCAAGGATTTTTTATTATTTCCGAATAGATGTTCCGTGAAGTTTCAGGTCATTCCGAGAACTTTTGTTTCTGCACATAAAAAACACCATAGCAATTCTTCTGAAAACAGCGTCAGTCTGGGTTAGTTCCATTCAAATCATGCAACTTTTGGCCTGTGCAACTTTTTCGACGCCATCTCTCGGAAGTCGGTTGGCGTGAGGCAACTCAGAAGGCTACAGGAAGAGATTGTGGTGATACTATGCGAGCTTGAGATGTGCTTCCCGCCCGCATTCTTCGACGTTATGGTGCATCTGCTGGTCCATATCATGGAGGATATCATCCAACTCGGGCTGACGTTCCTGCACAACATGATGCCGTTCGAAAGGATGAATGGTGTCATCAAAGGATACGTTCGCAACATGTCACGTCCAGAGGGAAGTATAGCCAGGGGCTTTCTGACCGAAGAGTGCATCTCCTACTACATGAATTATCTAGGCATCGAGAACCCCGTTGGTCTGCCCGTCAACAGGCACCTCGGCAGGCTCGCTGGATGGGGTCACCGTGAGGGTCGCCGCGAAATGCATGTCGACTTCGAGGGTCAACTCGCCGACTTTGAAAGAGCAAACCTAGTCACGCTACAACATTGAGAAGACGTACAATGACCGAGGCCAACAGAGGACGGACGGAGATATAATCAAAGAGCACAACTCATGTTTCACGCGTTGGTTCAAGCAGAAGCTTCTGTCATACCCTTTACATGATGATTCTTCCGCGGAAGAATAACTCATATTCGCCTTGTCACAGGGCGCCGAGCACAACCTGATGAACTATGAGGCGTACGATATCAACGGCTACACATTCTACACCGAGGACAAGGACATGAAGAGCGATGGTTATCAGAACTCCGGGGTAACGATGGAATCCTACACCGGTAACGACAAGGACAGATACTACGGAAGGATCGAGGAGATCTGGGAGCTGAGCTACGCTGGAGAGAAGGTCCCGATGTTCCGTGTCAGATGGGCCAAGAGCGTCCTAAAAGAAGACCGGTATTTCACCACCATGGTTATACCCGAAGCCAAATCCAAGACCGCGGGCGCAAACGTCACCGCGAAAAATGAGCCATGGGTACTGGCTTCCCAAGTGGACCAATGCTTCTTCATTACCGACCCGTCAAAGCCCAGTCGTGTTGTCGTGAGGAGAGGCAAAAGGAAGATCATCGGAATGGATGGAGTAGCCAATGAGAAAGACTTCGACAAGTACTGCGACCCGAAGATCGAACATGACGACAACGATGAAGTAGCAGCATACACCACAAGAAGAAGCAGGACCACCCTACCTAAGCGACGTCCGTTCCACAGAAGAACTCCATTTGCGAAAAAGAAGGGCAAGAAGATTATGAACAGATAGCTAGCTAAGATCGACTGTATTTAAATCGTAGTCTTCATTTCTCGGGCACTTTTTGATATCATGAATATTTTTAAATTCCATGGGCACTTTTTGAATTCATGAATATTTTTTCAAGTTTGATGATATTTTTTCATATTCAATATGATAAAATATTGTATATTCATGAGGACACTCGATCTCGATCCCCTCCATCTTGATAGCTATCCCCCTCGCCAGATCCCCCTCGCCGCCGAGCACCCTCCGCACCCTCCCCCCGCTCCACCGCCGCCGCCGCTGACACCCAGCTGTCAAATTTGGAGCTATGGATATTTAGTTATGATTTAAACAAGTTTGAACATATTTAAACACAAATAAATATCAAACATCATTTTAAATGTTGTTAACATGGCAACAAACTGCATATTATTTTTCTACATGAAATTCTGAGCATCTAGCATATGTGACATGTTATATTTGGATGCATGCATAAAAAGATGTGTGCAAAGAAAAAATGCATAAAAACAAAAATTGGGGAGCCTGGGAATCAAACCTCCCAGTGTGTGTGCAGCGTGTTGACCAGTCGGACTAGTGTGTGTGTTCTGATGGGGAGACGGTTAGGTGGAATATAACTTGAGTGCTCGAACTGTAATAAAAAACAATTACTAATGGCGCACCGGGGGCAGGTGCGCCATCGCTGTCGTCGTACTTATGGCGCACTAGGGGGAGGTGCGCCATTGCTAACCCTCCCCCACTCCACCTATTTCCCTCTGGCCTCTCTCCCCCAACCTCAACCTCTCCTTTCCTACCTTCTTCTCCACCCCGCTGCCCCGATCCCCGCCGCCCCCACGCCCCCGCGCCCCCACTACTGCAGCTCCCCCGCGCCCCCCACCACTGCAGCTCCCCCGCGCCGCCGCCCCCGCGCCCCCACGACTGCAGCTCCCCCGCGCCGCCGCCCCCGCGCCCCGGCGCCCCGAGCCGGAGGAGGAGGATGAGTAGGAGGAGACAGAGGCGACCGACGCGGAGCAGGAGGCCGCGGAGGACGCGCTCCTGGACCGCATCGACAGGATCGACACCTTCCTCTTCCTTGGGCACCACCGCCTCCGCCGTCGATCTGCCGCCTCTGCTGCTCCTAAGCCATCGCCGAGCCACCCTTGTGCTCCCCGGTGAGCACCACGTCGGTTCCCCCTGTTTCCCCTTTGATTCCATCGCCGTAGACGTTGTGCGCCGCCTTCGCCCGAGCTCGTGCTCACCTAGTGATAGATACTCACCCAAATGAGGGGTTAAAGTCTTCCATTTTTTAAGTGTGGTGCCGCCTCTTTCCCGAAGCTCTGAAGCTCATGTCGCTGTCGTGTGGTTTCAGGTCAGAAGAGGCGTCGTGAGAAGCCCCAAAGGCCGGCGCTTGACGACGATCTTCCTGACTCTTCAGGTTTGCTTTTCGTTACTGTGTTCTCTCTTTGGCAGACAGTGGCAATATACATATATAATAACAGTTCGGTACGCGCTAATTGCTATTGCTTCGATTTCCTCCTCACTTGTTTCGTGCTAAAATTATTATGTGGAATTGTATGCTGGTGCTTGGTGAAGCCTTGCGTTCTAGAGGAAAATGAGTAAATGGCAACTCATTTTCTGGGGTCAGTTGTTTAGTTTCTACTTAGAAGCTGGGGTACCATGGTAGTACAGGCTAGAAAGTGGTACATGCTAGAAAAATGTCTGGGCATATTTCAAAATGAATTTATTTCCATGAAAATGGCTAGTGCTGGGGCCATCCATTTAGTACTCACTAATTATGTAACTGTCCAACTTAGATATACACGATTCATGAACCTTCTCCCGGTTATTTGTAAAGTTTTGATGATCTTATTAGTGGATTGGAAGGGGTGTAGTTTCACGGTTGAATGTGTTTCTTTCTAATATAAACAGTACTACTCCACCTCTTCCTCTAATTCAATTTCATCTCTATTCATTTTGAACCAAACTTTACTTTTTTGTGTTCTTGGACGTATGGTTTATTCTCTACAGTTTTTGTGCTCTTGGAGGTATGTTTATTCTGTATTGGGTTGTACATTTTGCATCTAGTAACATAAAGCGAAAAGGTGCTGTTCATAGGTTTCACCAACCAAACATTTTATAGGGAGGTTACTGATGCTAGAGTGGTGTTATTTTGGCAGACATTATGACTGGCTCAATATTCTTTGCACAGTGATGTGCAATGTGTCAGTATGCCCTTTTCCATTTTTGGCGCTTAATTACTTAAGTATTGCATGCAGCTGGAATCATGTATTTGACCCATGTACTCAAGGCATGAGTTACTCCTTTCACTTAAGGCAGTTTTTGAAAATGGGATGCAGAAGCAGATATTCAACAGCTTGGTTAGGCCATAATTAAATTAACTTAAATAGGCATGGAATTGCAAATACTACGTGGTACTGACTCTTATAGTCCTGCTTCTTATTCTTGCTACTGTTGCTGTTGTTATTCTGCTGTTGTTGTGTTGTTATCTGATGTTGCTGGTTTCTTCTTGTTGTTGCTGCACTTGCTACTAAGGTTATCCAACTAACTGCCCCTTGAAGGGGGCAAACAAGATGTTGTTGATACATAAATGTAGTTTTCAGTATTCTGTCCAAACTGAAAACTGTTAAAAAGACCATGTGTTTTTTGGTCAAAATCTGCATGTAAAACTGAAATAATCTCCTAGTAGTTAACTGTTATGGACAATTGTCAATTTTCTATAATGATGATGGAACATTATAAAGCATAGTACTCCAGTGTATATGAAGGATACAAAAAATTTAGCAACTTCTCTGATTTTATAAAGTTGTTCTTGTATGGGTGAAACTTCTCTTTTTTTAGGCTAGTGCAGGGTGTTGCTTCTTCCGTATGGGCCAACTATGTCATAAATAAATTGTTCCTTCTTCTGAATTTGACAAGTAATGACTTGCAATCTGGTTTTGTCTCCGACCATTGTGTCGTGATGAATTTGCAGGTACCCCGAGAGGCCCTTGAGTTTGCCGGAATGTCGATTAACTTCCGTTCCAGCAAATTCGGGTACTCCATATGTCCTATTTTCAGCAAAGGTCATGCTGAAATTTTCCGTGAATTTTAGCATGACTTTGCTAAAAATAGGACATATGGGGTACTTGCGACTAATGCATGGGCCGGGGTGATTAGGCCCAACTTAGAATTCTCCTTAGCATCGATAAACCCTAGATGATAAACCCAACATAGGTGGCAATAGAGCCAAGTGATTAGTGCCAAGTGGAGGAAGAACGATGAGGCCGGTGGTTCGGGCGGCAAGCCATGATCTTGATCTTGTTCCTTGACAAACCCTAAATGATGAGACCATGATCTTGTTCCTTGACATTAACCAACTTTTTGACCAAACTTTTTTCCTATTTAGAGCGAAACATGGCCCACAACGATGAGGCCGGCGGTTCGGGCGGCAGGCCATTATGGGAGCTGTCCCAGGAGTTGGAGGAAGAACCTCACCGCTATGAGGATGTTGCGGAAGACACCGATCCTGACTACACAACCACTACTGGTGTCGGGGATGACACCACTAATGGCACCGCCGAGGATGCCACCACTGATGATGGCGGCGCACGCACAGATGGCAGCCAACCGAAGAGGCAACGAAAGGACCGGCGCCCGAGCGTGCTCGGCAACGTCAGGGAGGAATTTACTGAAGTGAACTCCGACGGGCAACCGATGGCACCCAAACAAGTAGTCAATGGGTACTCGGTTCAGCTCGGGTGCATTCTCTGGAGCACCGTCTCGATCAACACTGAGAACCTAAGGCATAAGGACCGAGGGAATTTGCGCAGCCTACTCTTCACGAAGCTGCACGAATGATACAAGTTCCCCGCTGAGTTTGCAAACACACGCCTATCAGGGAATAAAGTGAACAATGCCGCCCTCACGAAGATGAGCACGGCCCTGTCTACTTGGAGAAGCACGGTGAAGGCAATGATTGATAAAGGCGATAGTTATGACAAGATCAAGGCGAAATATCCTTTGATGAGCGAAGATGACTACAAGGAGTTCAAGATCAAGTGCGAGAGTCCCGCAACCTCCGAATCAAGTCAGTGGGGGAAAGAAATGCAGCAGTTGAACTTAGGGGTCCACCAACTCGGTCCCGGTGGTTACAGAGTGGCGGAGCCTGTATGGGACAAGGAGGACGCGGAGCGTGCCGAGCAAGGCCTACCGCCCCGCTTCGAGAAATACAGCGACAAGCAGACCAGGAACTTTCTCAGGGCCCGGTAAAAGGAGGACCCGGTAACAAAGGAGCTTACCACGGATCCGAAGACCAAGGAGCTTGAGCTTGTTCTGGTAAGGAATACACCCCCGCGTAATTAGCTCCATATGGTTGCATTCTAATTAATCCCCAATATTTCTAAATGGTTCAGGTTCCTTCCGCGGGACAAAGAAAGCAGTAGCGCGGGGTCGTCTCAGAGCTCCCCTTTCGAGACCCCTTTGAATAGGGCATTGAACGTAATGAAAAACAGGAATAAGCTCAATAAGCCGACGTCAGCTGGTCGTGTGGCCGGCAAAGGCTGGTGGGCGAAAGGAGAAAAAGACCAGTTCGGAAAGCCAGTCGCGCGAGGTTGAAGCACTCAAGGCACAAGTGGTGCGGATTCCGGAGCTTGTCCAAGAGCAAGTGGAACAACAACTGGGAACGAAGCTCAACACCATGGTGCCTACATTGATTCATGGGCTAACGACCTGGATTGCGGGCGGCCAACAGGGGGCTCCCCCGGTTCCCAGCTTCACGGCCAGCAACTCGCACAGCGCGCAGGCGGCGCCATTGGTGTCTCCGGCGGAGGCGGTATTCGTGTCTCCGGCGCCGGCACGGGCATTGGAGCTTAATGCACCCGGGTGTATGCCGGCCGACACCTCGCCAGCAAGCGGCCCCTCCGTCAGTTGCACGCCCGCCGTTGGCGGTGCCTCGACATTAGTCGAGCTCGACGGCATCATGGTAACTAAGCCTCTCGGCCGATGACTTCATCTCCTTGCCTTTGACTAGGCATCCCTGACGCCCTACATGTTTTCGTAGGGCGCCACCGACGTTCCTTGCACTCTCCTGCACTTCGTGGGCGGCGAGTTGGTCGATGTCGCCAAGGGCAGAATCGTTCAACCGGGCAACCCCGTGTTCGACGGTAATCCGATGCCACCCACAATGTATAGGGTTGAAGTGGTTCGGGTGCTGCCAGGCTGCGACGAGCTGTTACCTCCGATTCGACCCGCTGGGGCCGACGAAGAAGATGAGATGACCCTCAGCGCCTGTGTCGGGGATATACCCCGCGGCGTAAACCGGTCGGAAGTTAACCCGGCCAGGTCTTGGCGGTTTATCTGAAGACCCTGCTGACACTTGGTGAGTTACTGGCGACCCGCCCTGACCCTGGAAGTTTACAAGGAACCCACCTGGTCATTATGACTCACTGGTGATCCGGCGTGCGGGACAGACGGATGACAAGGCCCAAGGCCCAGAAAGCCGGTTCACGTTTATGGTGGGCCGGTTTAAGAGGAAAGGCATGAGGAATATTTGTCTTACAAAGAGTTAAGACCAGGACTTGTATCCGGTTTGTATTAGAGATAGACTAGTCGTAATCCTAATAAGACTCCTCATGTAAACCGCCCCTTCAACATATATAAGGAGGGGCAGGGCTCCTCAAAGGGGGAGAAGATTCACAAGCTCCACAAGTTGGACTTGTTAGGTTTAGATAATAGCTCTCGAGATAGAGCACTCTTATAACCGTGATCATCATCATCAATATCAATGAAGCAGGATGTAGGCTTTTACCTCCACCATGAGGGTCCGAACCTGGGTAAAATATCGCGTCTCTCGTCCCGCTCAACCCCTCTCAAGCTACCACATAGATGTGTTGGCCTCGCGACTAAGTCCTGACACCTAGGACATCTGCCGTGACAATTTCACGATGGTTGGCGCCCACTGTGGGGACTGCGCACGGTGGTGATGAGTTCTTGCAAGGAACCCTTCAAGGGATTGAGAGGTTCACGATCGGCCGAATTAAGAAGACCCGGCGCAGAAGAATCTACATCTGGCATATACGAGATTTGAGATCAAGAAAAATTTAGTTTTGTGTTTATGCGGCCGAGGAAACACCGTGGGGATTCGCTGAGTCCGTCACGAGAGTTTTTTTGGATGGTGGCAGTTTCGGCGATCAGTCAATCGCATGTTGCACCGAGATGAGCAGGGAATCTCTGTTGCAATCGTTCTGTCCAATCCATCAAGTTACATTTGCTGCTCCGTGCCTCCACAATATAATCTGCTGATGTACCAAGTACCGAGGCAAACAGTACAGGTTTGAAAATATCGAGAAAAGAAGTAGAAGGCTTGCGGAGCGCCCGAGTGACTATGCGTGCGCGTGAACTAGAGGGAGTACTACGGCAAGTTTATCATCATGTCAAGACAAAAAGAAAGAAATTTTTTCTCTGGCTCACGTAAGGAAAAGGGAGAGATGCAGATTAGGACTCCGCCCTGATCTTCGTTCCGGGAGCGGCGGCAGAGAAAACCAGCTGAGAGTTTATGCCATCAAAAAAAAATTGGGACAAACCCTAGGAGTCAACTCCAATCCGAGTAGCAGTACATCAGCACAAGAAAAGAAAGGGAAACAGAGTCAGCCTGCAGGTGACCAGACTGGACGCACGTCGTTTTCGGATGTCACATCCAAACAGTAACAAGGAAAGTAGGAAAATCCCAATATCGCTGACAACCACATATTGTCAAGTGCAATTTTGAAGGAAAAGGTAACATGCTACATGTGAAGACCGAGCCAAAAGAAGAAATCAGATGCATCTCTATCAAGAAGAGCTGGATGTTTAAAAAAAATTTGGGGCTTGCGCCAGCGTTATTCTACACCACCCATTGCCGTGTCGCCTAACGGACGCGCACAAACCACCGCCCACGCTGCCGGTTTACATCCATCCGCACTTGTGGCCGATTTTCTCCGTCCGCGCCGCCTTACAACGCCACGGACGACTCGCCCGTTCGCTCTCGCGGCCGATTCAGGCGTCCGCACCGGCTTACAACAAGGAGGATAACTTGCCCGTCCGCACCGGCTTACAACCGTCACCGAGGTGATCATCAACTCAGCGGCGGATAATTTCCGGCCTAACATATCAGGTGAAATCTATCTAAGTCTATTTTTGACACATATTGTTTTTGTCAAAGAACAAATTACTCCGGCTTGCGATGTTTTTGATGCAGGACAATTTGTAACGCCCTCGATGCGGCTATAGCTCCCACGTGTCGAGGCACGTCTTAGAGACATAACCCATTGAAAGCAATGTCGCAAGTTAGGCAATCATCACAACATCCCATGTAATATAAATAGTAAAGGGAGAGATACATAGTTGGCTTACACTCGCCACGTCAATCAAAGTACATAAATAACATACATCATCCAAACACTCATGGCCCAACTACGGCGCCAAAATAGAAGAAAACCCAACATGCGACACGGTCCCAATCACCCCCAACTGGGCACCACTACTGATCATCAGGAAAAGACACATAGTATCGCTGAGAGTCCTCGTCGAACTCCCACTTGAGCTCATACACGTCACCTGGAGCGGAATCACCTGGACCTGCATCTAGTGTAATAGTAATCTGTGAGCCACAGGGACTCAGCAATCTTGCACCCTCGCGATCAAGACTATTTAAGCTTATAGGAAGGGGTAAGGCAAATATATGTGGAGTTGCAGCAAGCGACTAGCATATATGGTGGCTAACCTATTCGCAAAAGAGAGCGAGAAGAGAAGGCAAAGCGTGAACGCATAACTAAAGAGGGCAATCCTGCGACAAACATTACTCCAACACCGTGTCCACTTCCCGGACTCCGCCGAGAAGAGGCCATCACGGCTACACACTCAGTTGATTCATTTTAATTAAATTAAGGTTCAAGTTATCTACAACCGGACATTAACAAATTCCCATATGCCCATAACCACGGGCACGGCTTTCGAAAGTTCAATCCCTGCAGGGGAGTCCCAACTTAGCCCATGACAAGCTCTCACGGTCAACGAAGGAATAGACCTCCACCCGAGACATTCCGATTAGACTCGGTATCCCGGTACAACAAGACATTTCGACAGGTTAAAACAAGACCAGCAACACCGCCCGAATGTGCCGACAAATCCCGATAGGAGCTGCACATATCTCGTTCTCAGGGCACACTCAGATGAGCTCTCCATACAACTAAAACCAAACCTCGAGTTTCCCCGAGGGGGCGCTGCACAGGACTCTAGTTCGGACCAACACTCAGAGGAGCACTGGCCCGTGGGGGGCTAAAATAAGATGACCCTCGGGCTCCGGAAACCCAAGGGAAAAAGAGGCTAGGTGGCAAATGATAAAACCAAGTTTGGGCATTGCTGGAAAAGCTTTAATCAAGACGAACTATCAAGGGGTTCCCATTATAACCCAACCGCTTAAGGAACGCAAAAATCCGGGAGCATAACACCGATATGACGGAAACTAGGGCGGCAAGAGTGGAACAAAACACTAGGCGAGAGGCCGAGCCTTCCACCCTTTAACAAGTAAATAAATGTTCCAACAAGGAACGACCTTCAATCTTCACGTGCAACTAGCAACGCTATAAGAGGGGCTGAGCAAAGCGGTATCATAGCCAATCAACGGTTTCCTAGGACATGGTGGGTTAGAGGTTTAACATGGCAATTGGGAGGCTGACAAGCAAGTGGTAGGCATCGTAGCATTGGCATAGCAAAAGAGCGAGCAAACTAGCATAACAAAGATAGTAGTGATTTCGAGGGTATGATCATCTTGCCTGCAAAGCTGTCAGAGTTGACTGGATCCTCAAAAGCAAACTCAACGGGCTCCTCGTTAGCGAACTCGTCTCCCGGATCTACCCAAACAAGACAAACAAGCAACAAGGATACAATCAACCACGTGCAAGATCAAACAATAAGATGCAATGATGGTATGCTATGCGGGATGCGATGCGGGATGCAAAATGCAAGATATGACAGGAAATGCATGAACCTGGCCTCAACTTGGAAAACCAAGTCTGCCACTAGAAAGATGAGATGAAGTCGCTTGAAAACGATATAAATAACGCCGGAATCGGAGTTACGGTTTGGAAATGGCAAGCGATTCAAATATGACACCGGTCTGCGATTTACAGCAAGTAGGCCTCTAAATGCAACGAAATGAACATGCTACAGCACTCAAACATGGCATCAAAATACATGGCAGGGAAGCATTCAAGATGCTTAACAAAAGTCTAGCACCGAGCTACGGCCAATTCATCCATTAACAGGTTCAAACAAGCATGGCAAAAACGCAAATGGAAAACAGATCTCAAACTTAGTGAAATTAACACTTGTCTGAAATTTCAGATCATATAGCCCTCTTCGGAGCAACAAAACAACATGCTACAGGACCTGATTATGAAAAAGAAGAACATTGCATGGAGCTACTCAACAAGCTTAACAAAAGACCCTTAGTGACCTTGAGCCAAAAGGGATCACAAAATATACTAACAAGGACATGCTGAAACATAACTCACGAAGGCATGTTAACGAGCTCGATGCACTCACTACGGTGCAAGTCATGGCAAGGCAAGCATACATCCATTAAGAAGGCACAAAATGCAAGCTAGACATGGCAAGAACAATGGCATAGCATGCACGGATCAACTACAACATCACCGGCAAAATTGCAAACGAGTTGACAATCTGCCCAGATTCACAACGAAGCAAAAGTAGAGCTCGATTGACTCAAGCTAGGGTGCTCCATAATTGCAAACAAAGACATGGATGGATAGAGCACTACAATATTAACAAAACTCCTTTACTGATCATCCTCAAAAGTGGCACGGATCACTAGGAAACAGCATGAACATCTGGCATCATGAACTAAACAATCCCAGGACTTAGTAAAATTACAAAGTCACTGAAAACAGATTTACCGGGTGCCTCACTTTGCAAGCTTGCACTAGTCACCACACACATCACAAAAAATTACATGGGTT
The DNA here is from genome assembly GCF_003073215.2 of Triticum urartu. Lineage (NCBI taxonomy): Eukaryota > Viridiplantae > Streptophyta > Magnoliopsida > Poales > Poaceae > Triticum > Triticum urartu. Next base: position 710,782,250 of record NC_053024.1, on the reverse strand, counting down.
GCACCTCTGGAAATATGACAAAACCCTTAACAAAACATATGTAGGACTCATGGCATATCATGAACAATAATCATGGCAAAAATGACAAATGTCTAAGATGAAATAGCAGATCTGACAATTAACTCACGAAGCCCTCTTCTAACAGCATTTTGGGCATCAAGATGAACTCAAATGAAAATGATGCAATGGAATGAAATGATGTACTCTCTGAGACCAACATTTTGATATCCTATATGTCCAAATCGGAGCTACGGATGCGGAGATATCACAGGTCAAAGTATGCAAAAGTATCAGGAGGAGACGGGAAAAAGTCAACCCAAACTAGGGTTACTGTAGCTCAGATCTGGATCGCGCGCACGGGAACCGAGGCACACCGGAGTTGAGCTCCTGTTCGCTGGAGAACGATGGGGATCGCCGGAGAACGACGCGGGGGTGGCCGGGGAGGTCGGATCCGACCGGATCCGGGCCGGATCTGGCGGCGGACGGCGACGAGCGGCGCTGCGCGGTGGCAGCTGCTGGTGGCGCCGGTGCGGAGGCGGCGGCGCGCCGGCGACCGGGGCGGCGGAGCTGCGGCACGGTGGCGGCTCACCACGGGAGGGACGAAGTCGCGGGGCGGCGCGGGGTCAACGGGCCTCGGGGGCCCCTCCTGGGCCTCCCGGGCCGGCGGCGGCGGGGAACTGGGGACCGGGCGTGGGCGAATGCGAGGCTGCCACGTGGCGGCAGGATTTTCCGTCCGGCGGCGGGTGGACACGTCCGGTGCGACGGAGAGATGAATTTTTTTAGGGTTTCGAAAGGGGATCCGCGAATTTTCGAGGGGGTGTATATATAGGCATAGGGGGAGCTAGGAGAGTCCAAATGAGGTGCGGTTTTCGGCCACGCGATCGTGATCGAACGCTCTAGGTGATGGAGCAGAGTTTGGTGGGTTTTGGGCCAAATTGGAGGGGTGTTGGGCTGCAACACACACGAGGCCTTTTCGGTCCCTCGGTTAACCGTTGGAGTATCAAACGAAGTCCAAATGGTACGAAACTTGACAGGCGGTCTACCGGTAGTAAACCAAGGCCGCTTGGCAAGTCTCGGTCCAATCCGGAAATGTTTAATCCCCACACACGAAAGAAAGCTAGAAATGTCCACCGGAGGAGAACGATGCACCGGAATGCAAAACGGACAACGGGGAAAATGCTCAAATGCATGAGATGAACACGTATGCAAATGCAATGCACATGATGACATGATATGAGATGCATGAGAACGAAAACAACACATGGAGACAAAGACCCGAACCCGAGAAAATAAATATAACTTAACGCCGAAAACGGCAAGAGTTGGAGTACAAATTGGGAAAGTTATATCCGGGGTGTCACACAATTGTTCACTACATCAACACAACGTGGTTGACTCGCTCGTCCGCGTGGCTTACCACGCCTGCGATTAACTCGCCCGTCCGTGCCAGTTTACGACACCGGTGCCGATCTTCCCCGTCCACACCGGTTTACAATGCCGCGGCCGATTCATTTATCCGAGCTGCCTCTGATGTTGAGGTCGCTTTTGTCATCCGTCTCTCGCGTCCTGGTCTACATCAACATATTGGGCCGCACCTGTCTACATGAGCTGTTTATTTGGCGCACAAGTCGCCGCCACTACAGTTTTGATTAACTTCAAATTGCCAGTTGGAAGGAACCATTTGCCGAATTGCTGACATGGCTCATATGGGATCATTTACAGCCCGCCGCAGTCACCTCAACCTTCTATGGATTCACATCGTGCTATCAACGCCAATGATATACAAGTTATGCCGGCTTATATCACGGTCAAATATGGAGAGTCTCAAGCCAACTCCTCGAGTCACCTTTGAGACTTGAGGGCTACGATGACATGACTCAGCGAATATTGCCAGTTTCAGCAAATTTAAGAACCCCAGGACGATGGAGGGAAGGATAACCCGATCCCGGAGGCTACTGTTATATTGATGAAAGTTTAAAGGCCGTCAGAAAATTTCCGGTTTAGAAAGTATATGACAGTTACAAAATCCCGGCTCAATGAAGAAGATCCGGGTCATCAGAAAGGATTCCGGTTTAAAATCCGGCTCAAGAGAAGTCAGACTGACTGAAGCTCTCAAATATCCGGTTTACAGTCCGGTTCAAGGGAAATCTGTTCTCCCACAAAGCTCTGAAGTGCTCAAATCATGTTTAAGAATTTCCGGTTCAAAAGGGAATTAACTTCTCGCAAGTTCGAGTTTAAATGCCGTCAGAAAATTTCCGGCTGAAAATGAAGATTCCGGTTTAAAATCCGGTTCAAGGGAAAGACATCTCCCACAAAGCTTTGAAGCTCTCAATATCCGGTTCAAGATCCCGGTTCAAGAAGAATTTATCTCTTGCAAAAAGTTAAAAATTGCCGAAGAGGACCTGCTGCCACGATGCGCGGTTCAAACATGGGTATCCTGCCTTATTGGCTTATCATATTATTGATCACTTGGGGGCTTGGTCGTATCCGAACCATAGCAACACCTTTTGATAGGCGTAAAGCCACAACATCACTTGGGGACTTGTGGTCGCGTCTGAACCATAGTCACGCCTCTTGATGGGCGAGAGCCACCAGATCACTTGGGGACTTGGTCACGTCTGAACCAGTCATGCCTCTTGATCGGCCTAAGGACACAGAATCACTTGGGGGCTTGGTCGAACCCGAACCATTGCCATGCCACTTGATCGGCATAAATGCCACGGTTTCATTTGGGGACCTGGCTGACTTGAACCATAGCTACACCTATCGGGAGCTTGGTCGTGTCCGACCATGGTAACGCCATCTGATCAGCTCAAATAAGCCTCTTTTTGCAAACGGTTTTATCATTGCCTTTGCTTCACAATTTTCTTTGATAGACATTTCTTTCTTTTTGTTGCGTTTTTAAACCGGCATTTCTTAAACCGGTTCGACTGTCAATTACAAATGGACAGGACACGGTCAAATCTTAATCCGAAGACTATCTGCCCGGTTTGATTTTCTGTTACCATCCTATTATGGAGTAAACCGGTGCTTATCAAACCGGCTCGGCTTTCAACTACAAGTTGTCAGTACACGATCAAGTTATAATCCGGAGACTATCAGCCCGGTCTGGTTTGACTACAAGTCACCAGTATTATATATGGTTAATCCGGTGTTTATCACAAACCCGGTACGGTTTTATTATAAACCGGCACAATATGGAAGGAGTTATCTGTACTCAAAATTTGGGTCATTGCCCCTACTACAAAAAGTTGGTAAACCAACGATGTGATTCAATGGCACAGGTATGATATATTTCATATTTGATTATTCTTAAGTGCAGCCTTGGTTATAAACCCGGGTTATATGTTGGGTATTATGACCCGTCCGGCGGTAAACCGGCAGGACACTTTAAACTTGTTGTATGCAGAAACAGGTTTGTTAAACCGGTCTGGCTTTGGACTATGTCGCCGGTATGTCTATATATATATATATATATATATATATATATATATATATATATATATATATATATATATATATATATATATATATATATTGGGATTGCGCCATTGGAATCATGCGCTTATAAATCATTGGGTCATATTATTCAAATAGCCAAACTTGGCTGAATTTTCATTATGATATTGAATGAATAAGGTTTTCATACCGGATTATATTATCTTGAATAGCCAACATGGCTGGATTTTTATGGTTATTAATAACCGGTATTATTAAGTTTTCAAAGTCGCTTTAGCGCAATGGCTATTATTTTATCAAAGGATGTGATTTATTCTACAATGAAAGGAATAGTCCCGAGTCGTTGCAGGCTTACAACCCGGCACTTGGGGGCTACATTATTCAAATTGAGATTACATGCAAGTCTCATGTCGCTACAAGCATGCACCATGACACTTGGGGCTAATGCAAAGTCATTTTTACTAGTCTTATTGAAGACCCGACTCATCATATTATAATGATCCGGCCCTTGGGGGCTACCAATTGCTCCTGTCAACAATTCAAGGTACACAAGTTTTCGTCCATAATATTGAAGAATCCATTGCTCAGTTGGTAAAGCACAAAGCTCTTAACCTTGTGGACGTGGGTTCAGGCCCTACGATGGAAGCTACATTATAATATGTTATTTTCATTAAAGTATATATATCAAGTCCCGGTTCAGTATTATCTTACTAAGTCGGCCCTTGGGGGCTACACTGGTTGAAGTTTTTATGAGCATCAAGCAATTACAAGTCCCAGGTTGCTGCAAGCATGACAACCCGGCACTTGGGGGCTACATATATGGAGTATTCAGTTTTGAGATGAACAAACCGGATTTCTTCAAGGTTGAAACACTTATTGGAGCAAGTCTTAAGTTATCACTATGTTCTCCTCTTAAGACTTGGGGGCTACAGGTATTATTCATATAAAGGAGGAACATCTTCATTTTATCAGTTTTGAGCAAATCAGGAAGATCAATTACATGACCCGCTGTCGACAACAATTATGACCCGGCGCCATTAATATTTATAAACCGGCCATTTTGGTAATATTAAACCGGCAAGTTTTACATCTTCAAACCAGCTGAATATCAGATAAGTATTTTCAGACCCATATTTCTTAAACCGGCGCTTTAGGAGCTGAGCCAAAGGAGTTATTCTTCACAATATTTCTCGGTGACAAACCAATGTCGGCAAATTGATTATGAAGCTGGTCTGTTGACCTGGATTTCCCAGAAGGAGGAAATAACAAGGACTTAAGGATGATCAGGTACCAGTTTACAAAAATTCTTAACCCGGAGCGTAATCTGTCAAATTTGTTCTTGTGTTTATTTTGCAGCATAAGTTTACCATGAATAAATCCAAGCTAAACTTGGGGGCTAATGTTGGGAATATACCCCGCTTCGTAAACCGGCCGGAAGTTAACCCGGCCAGGACTTGGCGGTTTATCTAAAGACCCCGCTGACACTTGGCGAGTTACTGGTGACCCGCCCTGACCTGGCGGTTTACAAGCAATCCACCTGGTCATTATGACTCACTGGTGATCCGACGTGCGGGACAGACGGATGACAAGGCCCAAGGCCCAGAAGGCCGGTTCACGTTTATGGTGGGCTGGTTTAAGAGGAAAGGCATGAGGAATATTTGTCTTACAAAGAGTTAAGACCTGGACTTGTATCCGGTTTGTATTAGAGATAGACTAGTCCTAATCCTAATAAGACTCCACATGTAAACCGCCCCTTCAACATATATAAGGAGGGGCAGGGCTCCTCAAAGGGGGAGAAGATTCACAAGTTCCACAAGTTGGACAAGTTAGGTTTAGATAATAGCTCTCGAGATAGAGCATTCTTGTAACCGTGATCGTCATCATCAATATCAATGAAGCAGGATGTAGGCTTTTACCTCCACCGTGAGGGGCCGAACCTGGGTAAAACATCGCGTCTCTCGTCCCGCTCAACCCCTCTCAAGCTACCACATAGATGCGTTGCCCTCGCGACTAAGTCTTGACACCTAGGACATCTGCCGTGACAATTCCACGACAGCCTGCGTAAGTTGGCCCCTGCTTTGGCCGAAGAGCCAGATTCGTTTAGGGGCGGGGGACACCACCCCACAGACAAGATCGCCAGTCGTGCCGGCGCCAAGCCATGGCAAGAATGCCGCAACGCTACCGGACATGACGGACATCCCTATGGCACAGGATCCGGACATGCATATGGCACAAGATCCGGACGACGACGACAACGGTACATTTACCAACGTCGATAAGTACTTTGCCGAACATGGGTACGATGACGAGTTCTGCGGGCCTCCTTCTCAAGAACCCAACCAAGACGACCACGATCTAGCTGGTACGTCGGAGAAACCCAGTTGCAATAGGAGTCGTCTGGCGTTCAGTTCTCAGGAGACGCCTCCAGCTGCCGCCTTCACCGAGCCTCAGATAGCTGAGGTGCGAAATATTATCAGCCCCAACACGCTCAAGAAGGCGGTCTTTGAGCAGAACTCGGTCCCATTACAACAGATCAAGAAGAAGAGCCGGAAATGACAAACTAAAAAGGGCGCCGGTGCGAGCCAGCCGGCACCGAGTACGATCCGTGCTCAGGATGGGCCACCTTCACCTAAGGATATCTCGAGGAGGGTGCATGTGGCGGGTAGGGCGATGCTACCGACAAATATGCTCAATGCTGCAACCGGTGCTATGCGGAGTCTGCACGACAGTGTTCTTTCTTTGGAGAAGCAGCGTCTAAGAGAGAATGATGTGGCATACCCTGTTTTCGTGGCCAAGGTGCCAGAGGGCAAGGGCTTCATGGATGGCGACATCGGGGGTACGATCGTCCTGCGGTTTGATGACATCTTTGCTATGTTTAACCTTCATCTGCTGCACTACACCTTCGTTCGGCTGTTTTCGCTGAGTATGGAGATGCGGATCATTAGAGACAAGACCCCGGACATCGTGAACGTCGACCCCTTCTACATGCGTGCCAAGCTCTTGAGCAGCGCTGGGGACCGCCAAGTCGTGAGTTCACACCTCGAAGGCGTCATTCTGGCAAACCCAGATAAGGATAACTTCCTTGTGGCTTACTTTCCCGAGTAAGTCATCCCTTAACCGCCCCGTAACATATGATTTCTTAGATTTCAATCGTTCATTTTTTTCTAACATTCCGTGTTCTGTGCAGTGACACACATTGCACACTTATCCTCTTAAGCCTGAAATATTCCATGGCCACGTATTTCGACCCGAACCGTAACTCCAAGATAGCCTACACAAATATCAAGAAAGTTATTGATGATGTTCTCCCCGGCTACGCCAAATCTGGAGGCACCTTCACCAGGGCAGTTCGTAAGTACGGCAAGCACGTGTTCGCCCACAATACGACGCTCTGCTGCGTCAAGCAGCCGCCTGGCGGTCAGAAGGATGCCTACTACGCCCTCCATCACATGCGGGCGATCGTAAGGGACCATCATCACCTTCTGTTACCAAATAATCTCAAAGATTGGGCCGCGAGCTTGTCGGCAATCCAGGACGCAGACATCAGACAAGAATTCTTTCACATCCAGTCGGAGTTTGCGGACATCATCCATCAATATGTCCTTCATACCTCGGGGCAGTTCTTCCTTAGATATCAACCGTCCAACATTGAGATAGACGGAATGCTACAACTGCAGGCTGACAACGCCCGCGATTTCATGACCATCACGACAGACGGCGGCTTCATCCACGCTCCTGTCCATCAGTCGAGTCGAAAGTAGTGATGTGTAGTTCTGAAACATTGATTGGCTGATGTTGTAATTAAACTTTAATGAATTGTATGTCTCTTTGGTTTGGACAGTCGTTCAACTTAGATGTAATCGATGCTATTTATTAGTAGGACCATGAATCGTGCTATTAATGTCTTGCTTTTCTCATCTGATCCTTTTGTTGCATACTTATATATTGCTTATGTATGTATTGTCTGTTGTTTGGCTTGTGCATAGAGATGCCGTCGTATGTCGTGTACAAGGGTAAGGTTCCCGGAGTCTACGACGACTGGGAGGAGTGTCGGAGACAGGTTCACCATTTCAGCGGTAACAGTTAGAAAGGGTACACCACTAGGGCGGAGGCGGAATCTAGATACTCCCGCTATCTAGCGGGAGAGAGGAGGGAGCTTGGAGGAACCGGATGAAGACCAGTTTCATCGCGATGATGCTCATCGTGATGACCGCAGCTCTCTTCTATGTGATGGTAGCTTAGATGATCGATATCGACTTGTAATGTGAAGACAAACTCGATACTCGCGGTCTCGAGAGTTGTAATGTTTTATCTTTGTTCAGTCTTTTGAATTCGGAGACTAATATGATGAATTGTATTCGGAGACTAATCTTCTATTGTATTCGATGAATCTGTTGTTGCTGGGTGCTACTGTCTATATTCTGTCAAATAATATATTTTGTAACCTGTGCAAAAATCAGAAAAGTAAAAAAATAAAACCTAATATTCATACTAATGGTGCATCACTACAGAGTGCGCCATTAGTATGCCAAAGTATACTAATGGCGCATCACCAAACAGTGCGCCATTAGTATGCCAAGTATACTAATGGCGCATCCACCCGCAGTGCGCCATTAGTGTGCCAAAGCACATGGTTAAATACGGCCCCTGGGGGGCATACTAATGGCGCATGGTGTTCTATACTAATGGCGCACTGGGTGGTGCGCCATTAGTATACCAGATACTAATGGCGCACCAGTGGTGCGCCATAAATACTAGTGGCGTGATACTAATGGCGCACCAGTGATGCGCCATTAGTAGGCAAAACTGGTGCGCCATTAGTAGGCCTTTTCCTGGTAGTGCCTTATATGGGTCGGCCTCCTATTTTCTACTGGGCCAGCCTTTTGCACCGGAATGGGCCACTATTGGGCCGTGCCAGGTGTCGACCTATCATAGGCACCTCCTGTCCAATGAGTGGATGACATCTGTCCCAACGGTGAGGCAACACGTGTTTCCTCCGGCCAATGATGATTTTACATGTGGAAAATCCCCATTGGTACGGGCTGTTAACGGGTTATCGGATCCAAAACGGGACCCGATAGCTTAATGGCATTCCGTTATGGTGTTCGCCACGTGTCGGTCACCCTTGACGAAAGCACCTCTGTGACGCGCGATTTATCGTCATGGAAGTGGACACTATTGTGATGATAATTTTGCTAATTTCATGGAACACTTCTATGATAGCACAGGTATGACTATCTTGATTCTGTCATAAATTTGTCATGGATGTACATGCATGACAGAAAACGTGACCTACTGTGACAAACACGTATCATCACGGAAGTGTATTTTTTTGTAGTGCTGGGCTCGGGGAGGCATGCGGCGACGGGGACGAGGACGGCGGGCTCGGGGATGCCGGCGATGAGGACGGCGTGGGCTCGGGGAGGCGACGACAGCGGCGACAGCGAGGTGGAGCAGCCTGACGGCGTCGATGAGCTCGGCGTCGTCAGCGAGGGAGGGGGGCAACTGGCGATGAAAAATGAAAATTTTCACAAGTGTTTCTTATATAGTCCAAGCATTGGTCCCGGTTCATGGCACCAACCGGGACCGATGCCCCCTTTAGTCCCGGTTGGTGCCACCAACCGGGACCAAATGTCTCTTTTCAGCAGCCCAAAGGGCGGGAAGCGGCGGCCTTTGGTACCGGTTGGTGGCACCAACCGGGACTAAAGGGGGGACATCAGTCCCGGTTGGTGCCACGAACCGGTACCAATGTACCACTTTAGTCCCGGTTGGTGGCACCAACCGGGACCAAAGGCCCTGTGCTGCCTGCGTCGCGGCCGAAAGTTTAGTCCCACCTCGCTAGTTGAGAGAGCTCGAGAGTGGTTTATAAGCGCTATTGCGCCAAACCTCTCATGCTCCTCTCAACTGTAGGCTTTCGAGCCTAATTTGTCACGATGTGCTTGTGGGCCTACTGGACCTCCTCCGGGCCTGAATCCTGGCCCATGGTTGGGTTTCTAGTCGTATTCAGGCCGTGGTGGCCCAGTAGGTGGCACTTTATTTATTTTTTTTGTTGCTTTATTTATTTTATTTTGTTTCTACTTACAACAAAAAACTTACTGTTGCTATTTTTATTTATTTTATTAAAGTTTATTTATTTTACTTTTATGAAGTTTAATTTGTTTCTACTTCTTTATTTTATTAAATTTTATTTTATTTTATTTTGTTTCTACTTATTTATTAAAGTTTATTTTGTTTCTTTCTGCTTTTCATGTTGTGAACAGAAAATACTTTGATAATTTTAGTGGCATGAATTTTATATAATTTTAGTTTAAAAAATACTAGAGGTTTATAAAAGCTTTTTAGTTCATTCCTTTTGCTATTAGAGTTTTATAAAGGGATTTTAGTTACAAAGAGATTTCATTTGTTTTACTTATTTGAACTCCATAGTTTTTGTGTTCAAAATGCACCATTCAAAGCCACATAATCAATTTTCAACCCTTTCTGACTTCATTTGTTATTTTTCATGCATTTACTGATTATTTTGAGCTATAAGACCCTGAAATGGAAAAGCATTTCAAATGAACTCTGAAAAGGTTGAAAGTTGGCATGGTATCATCATTTCATCCACATAGCATGTGCAAGAAAGTAGAGAGGGTTACGGCAAAAACTGGATGCACTTCGTGTACATAACGGACAATCTCTTTCGAAGTATCAAGGTTTCATACGGAAACTCGTCTGTTACAAAGGGATTTCATTTTTTAACTTATTTGAACTCCATAGTTTTTCTGTGTTCAAAATGCACCATTCAAAGCCACATCATCAATTTTCAACCCTTTGTGACTTCATTTGTTATTTTTCATGCATTTACTGATTATTTTGAGCTATAAGACCCTGAAATTGAAAAGCATTTCAAATGAACTCTGAAAAGGTTGAAAGTTGGCATGGTATCATCATTTCATCCACATAGCATGTGCAAGAAAGTAGAGAGGGTTACGGCAAAAACTGGATGCACTTCGTGTACAAAATGGACAATCTCTTTCGAAGTATCAGTGTTTCATACGGAAACTCGTTTGTTACAAAAGGATTTCATTTTTTTAACTTGTTTGAACTCCATAGTTTTTCGGTGATCAAAATGCATCATTCAAAGCCACATCATCAATTTTCAACCCTTTTTGACCTCATTTGTTATTTTTCATACATTTACTGATTATTTTGAGCTATAAGACCCTGAAATTTAAAAGCATTTCAAATGAACTCTGAAAAGGTTGAAAGTTGGCATGGTATCATCATTTCATCCACATAGCATGTGCAAGAAAGTAGAGAGGGTTACGGCAAAAACTGGATGCACCTCATGTACAAAACAGTAATCTCTTTCGAAGTACCAGGATTTCATTTGTTTTTAAATTTATTTGAACTCCATAGTTTTTCTGTGTTCAAAATGCACCATTCAAAACCACATCGTCCATTTTCAATCCTTTTTGACTTCATTTGTTATTTTTCATGTATTTACTGGTTATTTTGAGCTATAAGACCCTGAAATTGAGGGCAACATATAGCTCTCATGAATAGATAAGTGACCAAATTAATAGAAGTTCATCATCACATTAAAAACAAAGTACATACATAGTTCTCGTTGAACAACATATAACTCTACAGAGCATCTAGTTAAACCATACATTGAAACTATGTAAAACCTTTCAATGCAACAACAAATGCGATCAAAATCATAACCAAGGTAAAAATTGATCCAATGGCATAATGATATCAAGCCTCGGTATGAATGGCATATTTTCTAATCTTTCTAATCTTCAACCGCATTGCATCCATCTTGATCTTGTGATCATCGACGACATCCGCAACATGCAACTCCAATATCATCTTCTCCTCCTCAATTTTTTTATTTTTTCCTTCAAGTAATTGTTTTCTTCTTCAACTAAATTTAACCTCCCGACAATAGGGTCGGTTGGAATTTCCGGTTCAACTACCTCCTACATAAATAAAATCTATGTCACATTGGTCGGCATAATTGTCATAAACAATAAGTGAACCAAATCATGATAAAAAGATAATATATACCACATATGAATCATAGACATGACGAGGGCCGACGGGGGCGGATACCAAAACCATCGCAATATATAATAACAAGCAATAATAAAAGTTAGAAAATTAGACAAGTATCTATCTAAAGTAAGAATTATTTTCTTTCAAAAAGAAGATAAGAACAAGAGGCTCACCACGGGGGTGCAGGCGACGAGATCGGCGCGGGCGATCGACGGCGGTGAAGACGGGGACAGAACATGACAGACCGCCAAACCTATGCAAATCTCAGGGAAAATGGAGTTTGGAGGTCGAGCTTCGAGAGGAGAAAGCTTAACTAGTGTGGCTCGAGCATTTCATCGAACACCTCATGTGCATAGGAGGTGAGCTGGAGCACCCAAATGCCCTCCCCTCGCCGGCCAGAAAAAACAGAGCATTATGGAGTGCTCTGCTGTGGCGATGGGGTATATATAGGCAACTCATTTGTCTCGGTTTGCGACTGGAACCGGGACTAAAGCCCAGCCTTCTGTCCCGGTTCAAGCCAAGAACCAGGACCAATGGTTGTGGGCCAGGAGTGAGGACCATTGGTCCCGGTTCGTGCCTAGAACCGGGACAAATGGGTCCATACGAACCGGGACCAATGCCCACGAGGCCCCGGCCGGCCCCTTGGGCTCACGAACCGGGACCAATGCCCCCATGGGTCCCGGTTCATGAACGAACCGGGACTAATGGGCTTGCCATGCCCGAACCAAAGCCCTTGGTCTAACTATCCAGAGTACTAGAACATGAGGGCGCGCGTTGCCGCTCCCGATCATTTCAAGAGAAGTGTATTTACATGGAGTGTAATGCAGAAATTTCAAAACCCATGATGTTTGCGTATCAGCATATTTACACAAAAGGAAAAGAATATCAAAAGTTGGATTCAGCTTATAGTGAGAAATTACAGATCTATTGCAAATAATCAGTTTGAATGGTGACTATAGTCCTGTTTAAAAAAGGAGTCAACTTCATGGCTGCAACATCTTGGCATTGCAAATGTCCGCCTATACAAACTCAAGAAAAGAAGGATCTATCTTCGTGCCTCAACAAAAACTAAACGGCACATAGCACTTTGTTGCAATTATGAATTTTATCCAATCATGAATTTTATTTTTTAGGTGTAGACATCAGACAATAAGTTTTTGTAGGAATGATGAGATTTGAAAACATCATACCATGAGCAATGTAGATAAAAATGATTATTAATTCAGCTAGCAAAACTAATTAAATGTCTCTGAGATATACACCATCAAACTAAATATTGCAGGATTCTAGTCTGACCTGGAAGGCAAATTCCTGATAAAATCATTTCAATAGATGAAGTAAGAACTGCTTCTCAACAATGACCGACTAAGTTTCAAAGATCACCTCCATGGCCGCGCACAAGGAGATGCAACCAACGGAAGGGGCAGTACTGCTGCCACTAATTGCCGTCTATGCCTCATCCATTGCGACGACAAGGGGATTAGGGTGATGGGCCTTAGGTTGGCTGGTGCTGTCTCGTCGCAGCGGAATACCATCTTGTTGTCCTCCATCTAGTACACAACAGAGGTGTATCATTCCCAAAAAATGCAGAAGTGTATCGACAAATTCCATGCGCGATCGGGCGGCGGAAGCGGAACAGGAGAGGCCAAGGATGGGGAGAGCTAAAGATGGGCTAACGGGCCCGACGAAAGCCCGGATCAACCACAATGCACGCAGTTCAATCAATGGAGCAGCTGCCCAATCATGATCCGCAAAACACGCTAGGAAGGGTCGCTAATTATATCTGAACCAGTAACAGCAGGATCGGACGGCTAAAGACGCCAAATCGCTGTGAGAAGTCATAGCTAGTTGCGGTAGGCTGGTTGTAATGGGGAGTATCATATACTAGTATCATGCATATGATATTAGTGTATGATACTACCTCCTTAATGCATACTATCATATATTAGTATCATGTAGTACTTTATTTATTGCCATGCATGACACAAAGTAGCATAGCATTTGTTATGATACTACACCATCTTTTTCTCCATTTAATGCTATGCCACCTCATTAAAATTGTTTAGTTGGCATGCATGATACTAGATACTACCTCGGTCACAGTTAAATCTGCATGCGTTTCCACAATAGACAAGGTTTATGGCGCATTGCATTTATTTCTAATAGCTAATTAGTACTCCGATATACTATTTCTATATGCATGCATAGCGTGAATGCTATTTTTTAGCCCATCTCGTAACCAATAGATAACCACCTAGATCCCAGAAAATTTCCAATCGCGCCTTCTAAACCGTGACGGAGGTAGTATGATACTACCATTACGACCAGCCTTATATTGTTTAGTAATTAATGAACTATGAGTAACTTTCCCAAAAAAAAACTGCATGCATGCATGTGGGACCCTCAATGCAGAACTTCCATGCGTGTACGCTGGTCCACATCCAACACAACTCCATTTGCACCTACTTAATTTCCTAGGAACTAGTATTGAAACAAGTAAATAAATCCAAGAGGTTTTTCTACATATTTCAGGTTGTTTTTTATTTGAACTGGAAAACTAAGAACATTGCTCAACAATCAGGACCAACTTTACGTTCAGAAACTGTCCTGACATGTGGTACATGCAGTGACTTTGTTGGCCTAACTATCCAGAGTATTAATAAATCAAGAGTAACTTTTATAAAGAAACTGCATGCATGCAGGTGGGACCCTTAAGGTAGAACTTCCATGCATGTACGATTGGTCCATATCCAAGACAACTCCATCCATGTGCCCATGCATAACTTCCTAGGAATTAGTATTGAAACAAGTAAGTAAATCTGAGAGATTTTTCAACACATTCATGTTTTTTTTATCTTAAGTGAAAAACTCAGAATGTTACCGAACAACCAGGAGTAACTTTCGTTCAGAAACTGTCCTGGCATGCGGTACAGGCAGTGACTCTGTTGGCCTAACTATCCAGAGTATTAATGAATCAGGAGTAACTTCCGTAAAGAAATTGCATACATGCATGTAGGACCTTCAAGGAAGAACTTCCATACATGTACATTGGTCCACATCGAACACAACTCCATGTGCCCGAACATAATTTTCTAGGTATTACTATTCCCTCCGTTCCGAATTACTTGTCGCAGGTATGAATGTATGTAGATGTATTTTAGTTCTAAATACATTTATTTCTGCGAGGAGTAATATGGAACAAAGGGAGTAGTATCGAAGCAAGTAAATAAATCTGAGAGATTTTTCAACACATTTCATGTTGTTTTTTTATCTTAAGTGAAAAACTAAGAACGTCGTGGTAATAATTCTTGAAACATTTTGCATAGTAATCTCAGATTTTTTTGGAAAAACTAAAATATTATTCTTTGCTAAAAAAGCAGAGAATTTAATTATAATAATAATGCAAATTCTAAGAAAAGTGCAATTAATCGTCGCAGTCAAAACTAATGCCTGCCGTCACATAGACACAAACAAAATTGCCACAGGCCATCGATAAAAAAGTCAATATCTATCTTTACATTTTAAAGTGCTTCATCCTAGCGAAAATGCTCTTTGGTGGCCGAGCTACCTGCAGGCCGGTGTCACACCCGCCTTTTTTTGCAGGAAATCAGAGAGCTTTATTCATTAAACGCATTCTTGGGACAATCAGCCAGTAGGCTGGTCAGCAAGAAGCTAGGGATATCATCGAACCAGCTTTCCGTAACATTCAATGTCACACCCGCCTGCGCTCGTCGTGATCAGTGCCAAGCCCGTATGTATCTACTGTATTTGTAGTAGAGGCCGCTGCTAAGTGCTTGTATTTGCTAGAAATTGAACAGTGGCAGCCCATGTACAATAGTGGGCACAGCAGTGCCAGTGAGTGCACAGATGTCTGAACGACATGGGTTTTGACTTCGTCAACATGTGCCATGGCAAAGAGCCGTTTTGAGTCGATGTTGGGCATTAAGCCATTGCCGTCGTCTCACCGGAGAGCCATTTGAGTCGATCGTTAGGAACCCAGCTATTGCAGTATTTTCGCCGGCTATATATAGGAGAGCTCGTTTTGCATCCCAGCTACATCTAACTCAAACAGACTCGCCATGGCTTCTTCTTCTTCTTTTTCAGTTCGACCCATATTCTCTCATTGTTACATTGGTCATATTCTCAGGAGCCATGTTGTTTGAGTCGCCGACCACCTCTACCATTGTACGAGCCGACATTCTAGTCCTCCTCTCGGCACTGCAGTTCGCCACCACTGCCGGACATGGGATCAGAAGAGATCAAATCTGTTGAGTGCCCGCAAGCTTCATGGATGGAAGCAACAACGGACTCCACAGTAGCGACTCTGCCGCCCAAAATATCCCCCGCATCCACCCTAGGGACAAATCTGCAGGTCAACCGTATTTGTCATCCCATCAGATTCACCAACAAAGATGCAGATGAAATAAGCCAAAAAAGGAATTCTAGCAAAATCCCACGCCATACAAAATTCTGGATGCAAAAGAGCAAGAGAAATAATTTGGCACACTCGCTAGTTTTTTACCCTGCTTTCACTTCTTCAAAGAAGAACTCGAGGCCATCCATGGCGATTGGTCGCTCGCGGTAGCCACCACCGAAGAGGGATGAATGGCTCTATGGGTGAGAGAAAACTTTTTGTTTTTTGAGACAGAGAAAACTGACCACTGCTTAGAAGTTAAGCTACCGGCAGCGCAAATGGGCCCATCCAGCTAGAGAATTAATCTCGCACGAACCCAACCCACCGCGAGGCTTCTGGTTACACGGGCGATTTTCTCAAACCAGCCTAGTAGGCACATGAAGCTCATGCGCAACAACGTGTACCCCAGCCCACGTACAATGGTAGCACTCCAGCCCATATCACCACGGTATTTCAAATTAACATCGGGCGTAAATATGCGATAAAACAAGTCAGCACACATCGCAGCCCTATAGTGTACGTCGCAAGATACCGGCCTTCAGGTATCTCGGCCACCAAAACGCCTCTCTCTTCATCCTAGTCATTTTTATTAAAAGGATGTGTATCCAAAGTCTTTGCCATTCAATGCTTTGTTGAAATATTTGCTATGTTTCTCAGACATACTATCTGTATGGACAACTCTTTACTGTTGGTATATACACAAGGATGTATTATTGTGATTTTGCTGCCAATTAAACAAAAACTTGCATCAATTCCTAAACTAACCACGAGTGGCTTTGATTCCACGGGGGTGCGTCGTCGTGTGCTCCTCGTGCGCCTCCACGGGGATAGTTCCTGCACTAGATCCACCGATGGATGCAGTCGGCCGCATGAACGGCAGGTAACCGGGTCTTTCTCCCTTGATTAGTTGATTTGCCCCCTGCTCAACGGATAATATATTCTCCACGTGTTTTATATATGTTCGTTTCTCTTGATATACTTAGCAGGTCCCTGCAAGATTTGATAGATGACGAGAGCGCGGCTAGCATGGCTCAAATGGCCGTAACAGAGATGGAAAGCGTGTGGGTCATAAATGGCTGTGCAGATCGCTGGCTCCAGTGAGTAATATATCTGCAATTTCAGGAACTAAAGAGTTGGTGGAAGACATTTGTGTGTGGGATTTATTTTATGGGGGTAAAAAAAGTGTGCTGTGGTAAAATAGTGTACGAGGGAGGTTTGGAAGTATACATGGCCGGCGTAAAATCAAATGGCGGTTAAGAGCTTTATCGGACTATTAGAATGGCCGTTCATTGACGTGGCTAAGTCAAAAATCGTAATGAATAACTTGTTTGGTCAGGAAATTAACAGAAACATAACAAAGATAAGCCATAATAAATATTACATAGTAGTTGATGGCTTATAAACACACATGGACAGAAAAGATTAGTGCAAACTTGTACATACCCAATTGTGCTCGCACTTATAGAAGTGCTTGCCTGGATTGGCGGGTGTTCGAGACACCCACCACTGAACCATAGCATTGTTGCAGAGGGGACACACCATGAGCGGAAGGGGAGGCTCTTCCTCCAATGCAACAAGGGGAGCGCTCAAGCTAGACATGGAAGCGTTAGAGTTAGACACGGCTATGAGAACCATCTTTTTTTTTTGCGAAAGGCTATGAGAACCATCTGAGTATGATGAACATCTTTGTGGATGTGGAGTGGAATTGTGAATGGCAGGCTCGGGGATGATATGGTGTGTGCATGAATATGAACGTTTGGATGCTAGGAGGAAGACGACCGTTCGGATGGAGAGGTGTGTGTCGTTGGGAGGAAGAGACGAGTGCATGCATTAAATGGATTGAGGTGGTTGGGTGTTGGTAGTTGAGCCCGTCTCTGTGGTAAGGACAACAATGATGTTGTCCAGGGACAGAAGCGCATGGACTTAACTTCTGATACACCAAAACAATGGAAAGGAAATGTGATCGAAAAAGTAATGAATACATCAGGGCTAATTCAATGGGTGAGGATCCCGAGATGCCTGCATGGGCAAGATTCCAGTAAGCGTTGTCGCCGGATGCTTCTATGCAATTTCAATATACACGAGTAGAAAAAGGGTCAAATGTAAACACATTAGTGCCGGTTTGAATTTGAGCCGGCACTAATGTGTCCATTAGTGCCGGTTCCAACGGCTAGGCGGGCGGACATCATTAGTACCGGTTCGAGGCGAACCTTTAGCACTGGTTCGTGCCACGAACCGGTACTAAAGTGAGTGGTGGCAGGATGTTGTCAGTCCGGGGCCCCTCCAGCACCTTTAGTACCGGGTCGTATCATGAACCGGTACTAAAGGTCGTCCTACATACACCCTTCGTCCACCCGAGCTCGCTCTGTTCTTCCCCTTTCCCCTCTCCTCTCTGTTCTTTCCCTCTTCCTCTCAAACTCATCACATATTTTGCCCAAAATTTGTCAAGATTTGAATGCCTCCATCCATTCAAATGATCACAAAGGTTAGCAACTTTGTCCTTTCATCTCTCATTGCTAGATTAGCTCGTGCAATGCTTTATATAGTGATTGATTTTTGAGTTTAGTAATTTGCGAGGAATTATATATATGTGCTAGTATTTGATTTATATGCAATTTGAGGTCAAAAATAACACTTAGTTTGCATACGTAGGTGTGGTTTACTTAGTGCCTTCTAAATCTCCGTCGTGACCACCGTCGATCGCCCGCTACGTCCCATCGCCGGCACCACCTTGTGGTGAGCCTCTTGTTCATGAATGTTTTATAAATTGATGTTTGTGTGATTTGGATATATAGTTATGTTGGGGAACGTAGTAATTTCAAAAAAATTCCTACGCACACGCAAGATCATGGTAATGTATAGCAACGAGAGGGGAGAGTGTGATCTACGTACCCTCGTAGACCGACAGCGGAAGCATTATGACAACGCGGTTGCTGTAGTCGTACGTCTTCATGGCCCGACCGATCAAGCACCGAAACTACGGCACCTCCGAGTTCTAGCACACGTTCAGCTCGATGACGATCCCCGGACTCCGATCCAGCAAAGTGTCAGGGAAGAGTTCCGTCAGCACGACGGCGTGGTGACGATCTTGATGTTCTACTGTCACAGGGCTTCGCCTAAGCACCACTACAATATTATCGAGGATTATGGTGGAAGGGGGCACCGCACACGGCTAAGAGAACGATCTTAGAGATCAACTTGTGTCTCTAGGGGTGCCCCTACCCCGTATATAAAGGAGCCAAGGGGGGGTGCGGCCGGCCAAAGGAGGAGGCGCGCAGGAGGAGTCCTACTCCTACCGGGAGTAGGACTCCCCCCCTTTCCCTAGTTGGATTAGGACTTGGGGAAGAAGGAAGAGAGGGAAGAAAGGAAAGGGGGGGAGGCGCCACCCCGCCTCCTTGTCCAATTCGGACTTTGGGGGGAGGGGTGCGCGGCAGCCCCTAGGCCTCCTCTCCTCTTCCTCCACTAGGCCCATTAAGGCCCATTAGGTTACCGGGGGGTTCCGGTAACCTCCCGGTACTCCGGTAAAATGCCGATTTCAC